>NW_005371455.1:1724627-1760142 GCF_000412655.1 Myotis brandtii | reverse complement strand
GCGGGGGCCTTTGCCTGGCGCTGCCCGTGTCCCCTGCCACCCACCCCCGGTTCCCCATTCACCATCCGGCGATGGGAGCCTGCCGGCCAGAGAAAGGGACCAAGAGGTGGTCAGTGTGCCTCATAGTGATTGGTTGAGTGGTCATTCTGGTCTTCCACTATTAGGGTTAATTTGCATATTACCCTTTTATTATATAGGATAATTGAAACCCACCCATATTTTTCTGAGCTGGTACAGACATGTTTCTTTACCATTTCTGTTTGTCAAAGGACATTTTTTTTCTAGTTAATATTTTCACTGATATAGCACTTTAAGAATCTAAAGTTTATTTTGTGTGGACATTACAGTTCCAATCAAGACATTTTTCTTTCCCACGTGTCTGGCTTCTTGCCTGTTGAGAGTGAAGATAATTCTAAGATGGTCAGTGTTTCAAATCAGGTCACCATTTTTACTTCAAAGCTGCATTTTCTATTTTTATTTTTTGCTTAGGTATTGCCCTTTCATTTATAAGGCTGTTTGCTGTGTTTCACATGCATTTACAAAGGTCTTGGAGATGTATTTTCTGCTATTCAGTCTCTCACATCCTCCCATTTAATATTTTTCCTCAATCTTTGACGTGGCTTGTGATTTTATTCATTTTAATGATGAGTCTTAGGAAAGTTAAGTAATTTGCGCAAGGGCACACACATTTTCGAAAAAAAAAAAAATATCTGAACTGGGACTTAAACTCAAGAAGTCTAAGTCCAAGTTCTTCACTGATATCATTTTAGAGACAAAACTAGTCTTAGGAAAGTTAAGTAATTTGCGCAAGGGCACACGCATTTTTTGGGGGGAAAATATCTGAACTGGGACTTACACTCAAGAAGTCTAAGTCCAAGTTCTTCACTGATATGATTTTAGAGACAAAACTCAGTTTTTTTTAAAAAATATATTTTATTGATTTTTTACAGAGAGGAAGGGAGAGGGATAGAGAGTTAGAAACATCAATGAGAGAGAAACATCGATCAGCTGCCTCCTGCACAGCCCCTATTGGGGATGTGCTCGCAACCGAGGTACATGCCCTTGGCCAGAATCGAACCTGGGACCCTTCAGTCCGCAGGCCAACGCTCTATCCACTGAGACAAACCAGTCAGGGCCCAGTTCTTCGAATATGTCTGCAGTCTCAGTGAAGAAATGTTGACTGGAGGAGGCATCACAATGCAAAGCTTTACTGTCTACAGTTTAAAAGACGTCGGAAGCTTTTGCTTACCCTTGGACCTATTTTCAGGATAAAGAAGTTTCTAAAGTTGTCTCTAAATTAGGAAAAAATGGACATGGGATCGATAACATAATAGCTACAGTATTGTTAGTTGGACATCTGTGAATCAAGACATGACCAAGTGCTTAGGTGTCTGATTTTACACTGAGAGACAAGGGCTATCTTTCCTTTATATTACCCTGCCTATTTTAGTTACCCCTCATAATTTTATTTGTTTAAAATTAGGGCACACGAGGACATGATTTTAGTGTACAGATTATGAAAGATCAGTTTCCAGATATTGCTACAACCTAATTATAGATGTGTACATTTGACCTTGGACAAATTAATTTTTTAAGCTAAGCCATGCCTACTTTTTAATCAGTGCAATGGAGATAATGTTGTCCATCTTACTGTAGGACTATATATGCAAAGTACTTAGCATTGTGCCTGGTACAATAGTAAGCATTTTATAAGTAGTATCTGTTACTGTGTTTAGTTCATAGGTCCCCCAAATTGGAAAGGGTTCTTGAAATCATTTACTCATCTGTTTTTAGTCTCTGGGGAAGAAGGCGATGCGCCAAAGGTAACTAGATGTGAGGAAGTACCATTAATTACATTGAAGAGATCCATACAGGGTGGAGGAGGACAAAATAGATTTTGCAATGCTGCCATCTTTGGAAATGATCTCAAGCTGCATCTGTTGATTACTGAAAGTTATTAGGCTTGCGTATTCTCAAATGTAATTATGATGTGTATCTGCTCATGAAGCATAAGAAGCCTTGAGGCTAAATGCTACAAATGGTTCCATTTACTGGTTTTGCCAGCTCTTCATGCCAAGTCCTTGACTAGGGTATTGAAATATGGCACACTTAGTGGGCGTTTATGTGACAAGCCTGTGTGTGCTCATGCATTTAATCCTGAAAAGATCCTTTAACTTGGAATTGTGTGAAGATAACAAAGGGATCTATTAAAAATGATTGAACCCACAATCGGCTTTGAGAATTAAATATAGTTGACTGCCCACTGTTTTATAGGACACCCTATAAAGGATGCATAGTGGGTTCATAAAGGCCTTTTTCAATCTTAGTAACAGCCTTGAACCCAGATAACCAGGTGGTGACCTCTGCGTGGGCTTGCGCTGAATTAGCCTGGTCTGCCATGGTCTCCTGTCCAATGTGCCTGGATGCCTGCTTTTTCTTCCTGACTACTTACTCCATGAATACTAACTATCTGTGACTTAAACATGTGCATGGTAAGCTCAGGAATGCTCTGTTCTGCTTCAGTTCTCTGCCTCTAAAATAAATTCTTCATACCTACAGGTTCTTTGCCATCTGTATTTTCTTCTCCAACCTTTCCTTTAAACTCCTGTTGGTGTGAAGAACCACTTGCTGTTAGGAGTAGGAATTGAAAGTCACTTCTCTTCATTGTTCAGAACCAGTGCCCATACTTACCACAGACATTTCCCAGCGGTGCCCGAGGGCAGTTGCTGTTCAGACACTCCATCTCCATAATATGTAAGTGATGTAGAAATTAAACAACATCACACCGTTGCTTTAAAATTCCATGTTAGTTTATTAATCATTATGCTATCATACTGTGTGGAATACTAACATCAGCATGACCAGCATATTCCCTCTCTATAGGCAGACCTACATGGGAGGTTAAATTAATACTCGCAATGTGAGTTCATTAATTTCTAGCAAGTTATTTGTTTACTAAGAGACTGGGCACTTACCTTCACTGGCAAGGGCCTATAGGGTAACTTTTCAAGTTGTTATTATAGTTTTCCCACTTTTACTTTAAAGGAAATAAACACGAAGAAGCACAGAGTGGGCCTCTCTTTGCTGAGGAGCAACCTGCAAAAGGCAGGAAGACTCTGAGGTTGGCAACAGAAGCTGAGGATGAGGCCAACTGACCAAAGAGTGTCCAAGAGGTCTGCTAACACAGGGAACATAATGCATCTATCCAACTTTGTTTCAGTTTAACAATTGGATATGTGCTTTAAAGTGTTATGTTTTTTAAGAGAAATTATGTCTGGAGGTTTGGAAATTTAAGCATACTTTTAAAAAATAATTTTGGGTACCCAAGATTATTTTGAAAGAGTTGGTGAATCACATTTCCAGTAGAAGGAAATAAAAGATTAATAGTCACTGATTTTCTGTAGCCTTCACTTTTTTCTTTCTATAGTTCCCTCTAATTTCATGAAACTGGTGTGATAGATGAGGTTTCTTTCATTTGGAAATTTTAGAGAAAATGAAATCACCCAGGGGAAAGGGGTCCTAGAACCCTGAAGCCCACTTTTCATTTAGGCCTTAATGTCAAGAGGACAGAGAGACCCACACCTGCCCAGTGTGGGACCAAGGAACGAATTAATGAAAAGTGTTTTGTCTGGGACATTCTCATCTTTACTCTTTGTACTTTATCAACCTACCAGAGAGTTAAGGGGTGGGGTGGCCATGTGTAGCATGTCTCTGCCATCTCTCAGACAGCCTAAAAGCTACCCAGTGGAGGAATACAGAAAGACAAATATCAAGGACCTTACAGGGCTTGCTCAAGGTCACACAACCAACTAGGGGCAGAGTCCAGGCCAGAAGCTGGATCTGTTGACTCTGAGTTTCATTTTCTATAATTTACTAAACTGTAGGTAATTTCTTTAGAAACCTGTTTTTGATATGCTTTCGCAAATTCACAACTGACTTTTTCCAAGTTAGTCCATATGACTTAAGCCTTTGTATACCAGTTTGGATGTCTTGACACTCTGTTTATGTACAAATATATTTGTAAGTTATTTCGAATTTGTATTGTACTGTGGTATTTCAAATTTGTCCTTAGTACAACGAAAAAATACTTGAATCACTGGCTTCATATTAGCTAACATATAAATACAAAGAAAAGCAAATGGGAGCCTGGCCAGGTGGCTAGGTTGATTGTATGTTGTCCCATACACCAAAAAGGTTGTGAGGTTCTATTCCTGGTCAGGGCACATACCTAGGTTTCTGGTTCAATTCCAGGTAACAATGTTTCTCTCTCTCTCTCAAATCAACAACAACAAAAATACCCTTGGGTGAGGATTTAAAAAAAAGAAGAAAAGCAAATGGGAAGCAAAAAGAAGGCACATTATATAATCTGCAACAATAGATTGCAGATAAACTATGCTTGACATTGCTATACTGTAAAATAGAAAGTCTGATGTAGTCTTTGGCTAAACGAAAACACAGAAACAACTCTCATGTGAGAAAAGTTGACTAAGGATGGAAAACTCTCCCACACATTTTAATAGTAGAAACAAAACAACAAATGTTACAAGTAATAGGTATTATAAACCTGGTAAATGGTGTGGTAAAATTATAACTCAATTAAGTCATGTTTTAAAATACAACATGGAGAAATCTGATTTTCTTTACTGGTTTGAGGGTAAAAACATCACAATGATCAGATTTTAAGATTTGAATGACATAGCTTTAATTTCTTACAATAGGCCATATATATATATATATATATATACATATATATATACACATACTGTATATATATGATACAGTATTCTTATTTCAGAAACACTTTTATTTTGTACAATGAAATTTACATACTTATCAACTCTTTTCTCTTAATTTTTGTGAAAATATTAAGTGACATTGGGTTCTGTATTAATCTTCTATCCTCTGTTTTTCTCTTAAGCTTCGCATATTTCTGTTTAATGTTTCCAAATTTATGGTATTCCACTGTATTCGAGCCCAAGACAATAATCACCTTTTTATGGAATGTGGCTTTTGCTACATTTAACTGGTCTTTGTGAAGATCTCATTTGTGAAATATGCCATATTGCAGCTTGCTGATTTCTCTGGCGACAACAATGCAAAATTACCGTATCCCCTTTCCTCTCAAACCAGGAAAAGGCTACAGCTGAAATCATTAAAATCCATATGCTTAATGATCTGTGCCTTCTGCAAGGTGGCACATTACCATCCCTAACAATGTTTAATAGCTCATAACATTCAATACACTTAATCATCAGTCACTGACATTGGTAGTACTTTTGTGTCCTGAACATATCTTAAATGGGGGAACTTGCGTTGGAACAGATTCCATTCCCCACCTTGGTAAAGAACACTGGGCCTGACCAAAGGAGGAT
Source organism: Myotis brandtii (assembly GCF_000412655.1). NCBI lineage: Eukaryota > Metazoa > Chordata > Mammalia > Chiroptera > Vespertilionidae > Myotis > Myotis brandtii. The sequence continues at coordinate 1,754,770 of NW_005371455.1, read as the reverse complement.
GCACGTTTGTCTTTAGAGCTGCTCTAGCTACTGAGGCGGGGCTATAACAAGGCCGTGTGGGTATTTGGGGACTTTATTAGGTGAGGGGGAAGTTTTGATTTGTTGGCGTCACATGATGCTTTTTTGATGGCTTCCTAGCCACTCTGGGGCTGTGCCCAGAGCCCATAATTGAGATGTAAGGTGACCAGGACACGGGCCCCACCCAACTGCCTGACCTCCAGCAAAAATATCCTTGGGTGGGTTCTGTGTCTTCATAGGTCAGATGAAAGTGAGGCGTTGAATGATGCATGAGGAGGGTCCACCCAGATCAGAAATTCTCCAGTCTCACAGTCCCTTCAGAGACAGTGGATCCATCAGCCTTCTCTCATTTTTCCATTAATGTCTCATTTGCTCAGAGAGCTGTATGGAAAATTGAAGAAAGATTGAGTCTTCTACCAAGGACTACACTTGATGGAAAGACAGAGGAAAAAGCAACATTCTCATTTAATAACATTTACATGGTTTAGATGTGGTTTGTATGGTACTTGCTTTTTAAAAAAAAAAATATAAGCATTTAAGGCTCTTTTCAATTTCACATATTTAGGCCACAGTTATCTTGCTTTCTGGTACCAAAAACATCTCAACTTTCAGGGCTAGAAATGAGAGGGTCTGTAGGAGGGAGCTTATTTAATGCAGATTTTGCTTAAGAAAAGACATGATTTCATCATTCCTGGGCCTCTGAAAATTTGAGATTATCAACCTTTTGCCCTAATCCTGAATTTGAGTAATAGCCACTCTGGGATGAAATGCATGCATTGCTTTCTCAAATTCTTGAATGTTTTAACAGTCTTAACTGTTCTTTCTCTTAATACCAAATGCCTATGTGGGCAAAACTAAGGAGAAACAAAGAAGTTACTTCCTTCTACTAGCACTTGCCCTTCTCAGTGCTATAGCTTCCTGGCTGCTGGCTGAAATCACAAGTCCAATTTTGAAAAAAGAAGAAGAAAATATTCAAATGATTATTTCTTTAAGTGTGTAGCACTTGGGATTATTTTGTCCTTTCTCCTTGAGCCAGCATTAACTCGATATGTTTCAAATGTTAGGTGCCAGGCAGGCCTTCCTTTGTTCCTCTCAATAGTTATTGAGTACATGTACCTCGTCAAATATATGTTAAATACTATGAATAAACAAATTGCCCAGCTGGTGTGGCTGAGCGTTGGCTTTTGGACCAGGAGGTCACAGTTCAATTCCTGGGGCAGTGCACATGCCTGGGTTGCAGGTTCCCCAGTCCGGGGCGTGCAGGAAGCAGCCAATCAATAATTCTCTCTAATCATTGATGTTTCTATCTCTCTCTTCCTTTTCCTTGTTCTCTCTGAAAATCAACAAAAACATCATTTTTTAAAAAAGAAATCAACATGCTGCAATTATGATCTCCACTCTGACCAACCTTACAGTCTTGGGAAAGGGGTGAAGACTCCAATATATATATAGGCACAGCCCTGATAAGAGACAATAGGGAGTGGTGGAGCCTGGGAATACTTGTAAAAAGGTTTTTGTTTAGTTCTTCCCTCCCTCCCTCCCTTCCTTTCTTCCTTCCTTTCTCGCTCCCCCCCGCCCCGCTCTCTTCCTCCCCCCTCTTCCTCTCTCCTTTCTTTCCTTACAATAGTCCACTAACTAAATAGAAAAGTGTACAAGTCTTCATCTCATAATAGAGGTCCAGACAGAGATATGTAAACAAATAATTTTAACACAGTCAGCAGAACTTTAAAGAAACATTTCTAAAGCACTATTGTTAAGAGCATAGACTCTAGAGCCAAATTGGCTTTGAATTCTGGCCCCATCGCTTACCAGCTGTTTGACCTTGGCCGAGTACCCTTCCCTCTCTCTTTTCTGTTTCCTTTGGTATAAATGGTGACAATGTAAGTAGTTACTTCACTGAGCAGTAATTGAATTAAAATATGTAAAGCTATGGGAACAGGCCTTGGCACACTGTAAGCTCTAAATGAAAGAGAACTATACTAATTAGGAATGAGATCAGAGAGCACATATTACTGTATTAACTCCAAATAGACACAACCTACTAGATCTTAAAATGGAAGGAGTCTTGAACCACCTTGTGGGCACCATCCCCAAAGCGGAGATTCCTCAGTGTTCGCTAATGCAGTAGGTTCAGAGGTCCTTGGCTAAATCAACACCCGCTCACGTCATCCTTTCTCACACATCACCCAGTTCTGCATGATTCCTATCAAAGGAGCACTCACCTATGTCTTCTCAAAAGGAATCAGGAGGCATGGTGTACTATGTCAAGTTTGCCTCCAAAAACATTGTCACTTCTGTGGTGTTTTCCACATTGACCATTCATTTAACATTTCCATTTGCTTTATCTCAAATGAAGATAAGTCTTTTCCCACCTGCTTTGAAAATTAGCTAACCAGAGCAGTAAGTGGCTTTCAAACATCACTTGGCTTCATAGACTCTACGATATAATCAAAATGATAAAGCATTCAGGAGATGTCCACTGCCTACTCAGTTACCACCCTAAAATCCAGTTATGTTTATCCCTGCACTGGCTTTGCGAGTGTGGCTCCATGACGATGCACAGTTTAGGGCACAGAACTAGCCAAGGCTTTGCAAAGCCGTGGTCAGGTTTTTTACCTCACTAATCTTGCTTTCTTCTCTAAAATCATATTGCATTTTCCTGCATTGCCGTACAGGATCTATTTCTCAGTATCCTTTAAAATTTGGACCTTGAGGAAATATGTGTGGGAAAAGTTCTGAGACAGGCGTGGGTTATTGTGTAAAGAAAACAAACCTTCCCTAAGAGGACTGGAACCTTTTGCTGTTTTTCTCTCATCTGCTCTAAGAATTCTGTAATGAGATTTGCAAGAACATTAACTATTCTATGCCAGGTAATTTACGTAACCAGACAAATGAGAATATGTGTAATTAGACCAAGGTGAATGTGCATTTGTAATATTACATAGTATAACTACTGGTTAAAAATACGGGCATAGAGAACTTTCTAGAAGACAGCTCATCACATGTTCCCTGGTGGTTGGTTGTCTCTGGTTATTGGAATGGTGTATGCCATTTTGGTTCTTTTTAATTATCTGTAGTTTTCAGTTCTCCAAAGGAGCAATCTTTATTTTATAATTAAAACATTAACAATGTAAATTACCACACAACGTATGGTAGGTGCTTTGTTATTTGCCTACCTGGCTTTGTATGTCTTAATCTACTCTTGCTCTGGTTATTTCATTACATTTGCTCTGTGGCTTGCATGTTTCTTCATTTCCTTTCTCATTTTAATTATCTGTAGTTTTCAGTTCTCCAAAGGAGCAGTCTTTATTTTATAATTAAAACATTGACAATGTAAATTACCACACAACCTATGGTAGTGCTTTGTTATTCCCCTACTTGGCTTTGTATGTCTTAATCTACTCTTGCTCTGATTATTTCATTACATTTGCTCTGTGGCTTGCATGTTTCTTCATTTCCTTTCTCACTGTGGTTCCAGCCTTCATCATATGATTCCAGGGGACTAGCCCAGGGCCTGCGGTTGAGGTTGCTGAAGGAGTGCAAAGACAGGGCAAGTTACATCCTCACCAGCATCTAGAACCATCCACTTCCTGAGATTTCCATGCCTTCACTCTTCCTTCTCTGAACCTAGCTTTGCACCATACCTTCCCCCTTGCTTCTCACACTTTTCCAGTCGTTCATTTGCCAAGTGTTTAAAGAGTGCTTACCTGGAATGCAGGTCGCCCTTCAGCGGATGAGCCACATGACACTCACGTACTTGGTTCATGATCTGCTTCCTAAGTGCCTGGTCGGCTCCTGAGACCTGGTCCTCTGCATGGCAGCCCTCTCTTCCATTGATTATTACTGTCCTGCTTCACTCCATATTTGAGTTGATGCTATCTCACGTGTCTGCACACTTACCTATCCATCCTAATGCCTTTAGGTAGCCCATCCACTTCCTGAGATTTCCATGCCTTCACTCTTCCTTCTCTGAACCTAGCTTTGCACCATACCTTCCCCCTTGCTTCTCACACTTTTCCAGTCATTCATTTGTCAAGTGTTTAAAGAGTGCTTACCAGGAATGCAGGTCACCCTTCAGCGGATGAGCCATATGACACTCATGTACTTGGTTCATGATCTGCTTCCCAAGTGCCTGGTCGGCTCCTGAGACCTGGTCCTCTGCATGGCAGCCCTCTCTTCCATTGATTATTACTGTCCTGCTTCACTCCACATTTGAGTTGATGCTATCTCACATGTATGCACACTTACTTATCCATCCTAATGCCTTTAGGTAGCGTAAGAACCAGAACAATCACTGATTTGAAAACCAAACACTAACATCCATATTTGGCGGGGGGGTGGGGTGGGGGGGTAATCTGATTTAAAGCAATAAGCATGTTTGGGCAGATGTTTTCTTGCTTCTAAATTATTGTGTATATGAATAGTGGAATCAACCAAAAATACACTTCCAAACTTTGACCAGTTCACCAGCAATTCTTGTACTGGAGAGGATTGAGTGATGGTGGTTGCAGGGGCATCAGTGATGATAGTGAGTAAGCCCTGGTTGCAGGGATAGTCTTGTGCTGTGCACTTAGAATGCATCATCTCCAACCTTTACCCCTAAATCACAGTCCACAAGGCAGCTGTCGTCATTTTCACCCCTAATTTACAGTTGCAGGGGCTGACACACAAAGGTTGACTCATCACCAAGCGCACATATTTAGTAATGGTTGGGGCGGAGTTGGGATGCGATTGTAGGTCTGTGTGACCTTAACAATGTAGTCTTTTTAAATTTATGAGTATATCCTATATAATAAAAGGCTAATATGCAAATTGACCAAATGGCAGAACGACCGGTTGCTATGACGTGTAATGATCACCAGGGGGGCAGACGCTCAACACTGGAGCTGCTCCCTGGTGGTCAGTGCGCTCAGCCAGAAGCCTGGCTCACAGCTGGCAAGTGCAGTGGTGGTGGTGGGAACCTCTCCCACCTCTGTGGCAGTTGGACATGCCCTTGGGGCTCCCGGATTGCGAAAGAGTGCAGGCTGGGCTGAGGGGGACCCCCTGTCCTCCAGTGCACAAATTCCATGCATCAGGCCTCTAGTATATATATATATATATAATCTTTTTGTCCTCCATTGGAGAATCTCCTTGTGCTTTTTTCCCCAAAGAAGATTTAATTGAAGCTGCTCAGCCAAAGTGTGAGCAGAGAAAGCAATTTCCTGAATAATGTGTACTGAAAAGTACAATAGCTTCCTCTGGGCTTCTGAGTGTGTAGTCAGCTGACATACATGACATCAATAATTACAAACCCATTGAAATTCCAAGGAATATAGCGTAAACCTACTGTGTGACCTGGATGGACTATGCTGAGAGCAAAGAGGCTTCGTGTTCAAAAATAGTTTTAATGCCTTTTCTTGCGATTTAAAAAATCAATTAATTGCCAATTAACACTTTAATCTAGGTTTATTGACAAATGGAATACTATAATAAACAAAAGTGGGAACGTCAGAAACCCGAAACCAGAATGGTTTGGATGAGTGATAGAAAATAGGCCTCCTATTTTCATTTTTAGACTCTAAGACTAGTGTTCTTGCTTTTAGTTTTCTCAGGTTCAAAGTAAAATATTTTATTGATTTATTTTTACAGAGAAGAAGGGAGAGGGATAGAGAGTTAGAAACATCGATGAGAGAGAAACATCGATCAGCTGCCTCCTGCACACTCTCCACTGGGGATGTGCCTGCAACCGAGGTACATGCCCTTGACCGGAATCGAACCTGGGACCCTTCAGGCCCCAGGCCGATGCTCCATCCACTGAGCCAAACCGGCCAGGGCAAATCTTTTAAAATAATATTTATATAATAAATCTCTATGTAGAAATACTATATACAATTTAATTGTAATTATTTCCCTTCAGTTACTTATTTGGAGATGTTAATTTCTTTTCTTTCCAACCAAGGAAAGTGGCTTGAGGAGCTCAAAGGCTTTACCATAGAAACAGTGCTCTGTGCTTAGGTCTATAATCAAGTAAAGGAGATCGAATACAATGGTATCTATAAAAGAAACAGACAGATCTATTATCTTCTTTCCACTGTTCCCTTCCCTCTCCTATACAGGCATGCTATTTCTTAGCTAAATGGTATTACAGAAAAGCAGTTTCCTGGGAAAATAGCTAATTTTAACCTGATAAACTTGCTTACCATTTTGTAATATAAATTTCCATTTTAATTCAGTAAACCTAAAACTATATGGATATAAAATGCATTCAAGTTATAGCTAACTTCGGATTGCTTTCCTTTTAAATATTTAATAACATGACATTTGTCTCTGCTTAAAATGAGTTTTTAGTTTTAATTTAAATTGAATTAAAACATCTATTTATCTTAGAAAAATCTCAGAATTTAGCATGAGATTTCCCTTTGCAGAATCGCATTTACAAATGTAGGTCTCTCTCTCTCTCTCTCTCTCTCTCTCTCTCTCTCTCTCTCCTCTCTCATTTATATCTCCTGAGCTTCTTCCATGGGTGCCGACGTTGAGAGCTCTTTACTATGTGGCACCCATTGGCTCTGGAACTGTACTGCTGACCAAATGGCCAGCCTCTGACATGCCATTATCCTGACCCTCTCCATGAAAACCTGAGCTTGCACATTCGTTTGCTTAGGCATGGTTCCTCTGCATGCTGGGAGGGTGCCTTTGTGCTGAGAGTCGCCCAACCTGAGTGCCACTCCTCTTACCCAAGCTGTGGCTCATCCCAATGTAATCCGCAGAATTTGGGATCCACTGTGTTGCTCCCTAGTTTTATGTGCAGAATAAATTTCCCTTTTCTTTGAATGGGTGGGTCCATTCCACTTACTCGTATCTGTGGTGACCCTCTCAAAATTTCATCAGGTTTGCCTTGGTGTGTAATGTTCTTTCTAGCCACACTGTACAGCAGTGGTTCTCAACCTTCCTAATGCTGTGACCCTTTAATACAGTTCCTCGTGTTGTGGTGACCCCCAATTTCATTGTTACAAATTGAACATAATTAAAGCATAGTGATTAATCACAAAAACAATATGTAATTATATATGTGTTTTCCGATGGTCTTAGGCGACCCCTGTGAAAGGGTCGTTCGACCCCCAAAGAGGTCGCGACCCACAGGTTGAGAACCGCTGCTGTACAGAATGGCAGTGAGGTAGCTTTCTTCTCCAGAACACATAGCTATTGGCTAATGAGTCTTTTGGAGGAGCCGGGAGGAGAAGGAGGTTTACTGTATGTGAGCCTGCCATAAGGGTGGGACTCTTGGATTGAATATGTAGCTCCTAACCGCCAGCCTCCGTCTTAAACTTTATTTGGTCCTCTAGGGCCATGCATCATGAAAATTCACCATGGTGCCAGCACCCTAATGGATTTTTAAGTTTCTCCCCATCTGTTCTTATGTATCAAGCTATTTGTTGGTGCATAAGCATAAAAAAAAAGAGTAAGCTGGTAAGCAACATAATATGTTTATTGTAGATTGCAGTCTCTTTTAAAAATCCAACAGCACAAAATATTTCCTTCCACGCCCACATTTCCCAAATGTAAAAAGTATCACCGCACGGGTTGAAAGAACTATAACACTAACTGAGCAAGTCACATTATATTCTGATCTGCCTGTAAAATGGAAAGAGATGTGTGTTTGTAAATGTTCCCGTGTATCTGAGGATAAATTACGGTGCACTCAGGCTTTCAATGATCTAATTGACTTTATTTAAATAAGCTAGGCTTTGATTAATAGATGAGAAGTAGTCGTTTCTGTGAAGAAAATATTGAATGAATTGTTTCCCCTACATGAAATAATTGGTCATATTAACTCTACTCTTCTAGTTTATTGAAGTTTTATGCTCCTGTGTATGCTCCTCTAGGGGGGAGGCTTCCTTATGCCTCTCCCAGTCCTCTCTGCCCCAGGCGGATACCCACCCCATTGCCCTGGGCCGAGTCTCATCCTAGTTAATGATCTCCCTTTGGTTCCCATTCTTGGGGTCTCTTTGTGCAAATATGTACCCCTCAATTGTATGGTGTCAGTATTCACCATCCACTTCACCTTCTCTCTGTTCTCCACATCTAATCCATCCGGGGTCTGTGTTTCTCTAACACAGGTCTCATTAATATTCCCTCCCTCCTGGTACCATCCACTTCACCTTCTCTGTCTCTGTTCTCCACATCTCACCCATCTCTAACACAGATCTCATTAATATTCCCTCCCTCCTGGTACCACTTGCCTTTTTCTTGGGCCAGGCCCTCACCCTCATTCCTGCTCTCAGATTACAGCTGCACTTGCCCTGTTAACAGGTTTCTCTGCCCGAGCCGTGTCCCCTCCAGTTTATTTATGTAACGCAGCTCAAACAAAAATCTATTCATGTCACCTCCCTCCCTGCAGAGGACACAGTCCAAATCTCTCCCATAGCGTTCCAAGCACCCAGACCTCTTCCCGGTACCCGTTCCTCACTGTGCCTTCCCCGCGACTGCAGTCCCCTACCCTCAGCGCCCCGTTCAGGTTTCCGAGCCTCCCACACGGTTCATCTGTCCAAGGTGCCCTTCCCACCTTCGTCTTCCCAGTGAACCTCTTAGTTCTTCCAAGCCCACCCATCAGAGTTGAGAGCTTCCCCCACCAGAATCACAGTAAATGAGTAAGTCACTCCCTCCTCTCTTTTGCCTGCATTCTTAATCATATGTCTGTTATGGCATGTGATCATTGCATTCTAGGTATGCATTTAGAACTGGTATTAGACTGTGAACTCCTTGAGACCAGGGCATTCTCAGTCACCTTTGTCATTCAGAACCTAGTGGAGAATCTGACACAAGTATGTATGTGCTCAGTAAACATTTGTTGGATTAGTTCAGTTGTCTCATAAGTGCTCTCTAGAAAGTAGGTCCCTAACAGTATTAAAAAAACTAAAGTAGGGCTTGCCTCTCTCTTTATCCTAAGCTCCAAGGGCCCTTCTTTTGCCTCTGTAATTGTTTCCTGAGCCCATGTCTTCTATGGCTCACTCCTACCTTTGTGACTTTCTCAGTAAATAAACTTTCTCTTATAGTTTTAGTCTTGGCTCTGAATTCTGAACTGAGAGGGGAAAAAAAAGATTAAATTAGGGTAGCTTCTATAATCTGTTACTATGTAATTTAATTAAGCGTTCAGTGTTAATGAGACCTAAACTTTTAAGTTTCATTCCTCTGTGGAACAGTACATTTTGTACCTGAACTGTCAGTAGCCTCATCTAGCTGCCTAGTAAATATCGTTGGTTCCTAGAGAAATGAACAGTGAGAATGATTAAGGGAAGGGCAAATTTCTCTCAACTATCAGACACACTGACTTAAATACATTCCTTATTGATGCTCAGAGCATAATTCCACACTCAATGGGAAATGAGCACCTTGATTTGCCCACAGCACCTGTCCATGTGCACGGATGCATTCACCGTGAAAGCTTCGGCTGTGTTCAAGCACAGGAGTGGTCATTGGTAGTTTTGCAAGGCGAACAAGGATCGTCCATCCACAGACCTTCAGGAATGCCAGCCTCCGAGCCTTCCATCCACCCACGTGCCTTCTGTGTTTGTCTTCCAGGTGAGACCATGCGCATCGCCTCTTCCGAGTTTGCTGATGACCCGTGCTCATCCGTGAAGCGTGGCACCATGGTGCGGGCGGCCAGGGCTTTGCTATCAGCTGTAACCCGCCTACTCATCCTGGCGGACATGGCAGATGTCATGAGACTTTTATCTCATCTGAAAATTGTACGTATGTAGAATTGACCAACGCTTGCTTTATGTGGGCGGCGCTATTGACCGTGTATATCACAGCGCTGAACTCTACAAAAGACTTCAGTGCTCACTAGATCACTTGCTCATTCACCTGTGTGAGATACTACCCCAACTTTTTCATATAGTACAGTTAACTCAATAATATATTTTAAAAGTTATAGACGATTCACTTGCATTATTTTCCTTTGAAACACGTTTTTTGGCCCCCCCCCCCCCAACTTCCTGGAGTACAAACCTGCATTCATGCAGGCCGCAGGGGCTGAGCACAGGGCACTTGGTGTGGCCCTGTCTTTAAATTGAGAGCAACGCTGGTCCATGTGGTAGTTTAAAAAGGCCAGCTTCCTCTCTCTCTCCTTTTCTATCCCCTCCTATTGTATCCTATCCTACCCCGGGCCTTGCAGCTGCCTGAGTAGAGGGCGGGGATGCAGCCTGCTGATCCAGTCGTGACATGACACTGTAACGGATATTTTGCATATTTCTCTATTATTAATATAGATATGGGCTTTGAGCCTGTCTTCATCTGGCAATAAAAAGGAGCCCAATCACACCTCCCATAGCTAGAATCAATCTTGTCACACCATGTCTGACATCTGTCACACTGGGACTGGGTCTGTGGCACCTACGTCCCCCACCAACCCGTAGAACACCATTATGTGTGCCTTGCTTTTCGCAGTTCTTTGGTTCCTCTTAACTCTTTTGTTTCCTAATGAAAATGGAGCCCTACCCTGTTCACAGATTTACTGGACCAGGGGCCAAGGCCACCTTCCCAGTCCTTGCCAGCTAGGCCTTTCTCTAGTTTCCTAGTTACTGACTGGGATCTAGTCGCAATCAAGTTGCTTCAACCAGATCAATTAAGACGAAGGTAAGTGCTTAGGAATATGGCTGCCGCCTGGACTCTCTCTTCCACGCCCTCAGTGAATCTTATCCCTGGACAATTGGTACCAACCCTGGACTGACCTCAGGTCTTAGATGAAGGGAACCATGCACTTTCCTTTCTGGGGAACCAACCTATTGCCGGCTTAGTTCCCCTAGTTCCGGCCTTTCCTGGCCCATCCTTTTCCCTATTAGCTAACGCTCAAGGTCTCACTTACCTTTGCAGTGTAATGAACAATGAGGGGGCCGCTGAGGTGGGACATGAATAATGAGAGTCTGCTCTCCCTCCACCTGCCATCTCAGCTTTGTTCAGTCATTTCCAAAGGAATTTGCAAAACCACAAGTGCTTTTTATCAAAAAAAATCTTGGGCCGCATCTTTTCTCCAAGTCCACCCCAATAAAGCATCCAGGATTTCTAAGTTATGTGTAAACCTGCACCACGAGGCAACACCTCGAATTGCAGCAGCTCCAGCCTGCGCTCCAGGTTCCTACACCGCAGATCGCGTTGTGGGCTCTCTTGCAGGTGCCGAGGAGCACAGAGGCACCGAGCAGCACTTGCTGGGGAGTTTTTCTCCGGGTTTTCTGAGGAGAGTCCCTGCAAGAGCCAGGGCAGGGTCTTGCAAAAAGGATGAAGTGAGCGGTATGAGGAGAGACCTTACCTACGTCAGAGCGTACTGAGAGGAAGTACAGCGTTAGGATGAACATTTGGCCACTGGGGTGAGACTGCCTAGGTTTAATCTGGGTTTGATGTCCACTTGCCTGGCAGCCGTGCTGTAACCCACCACAGAACCTCCTGACATCTCAGACACTTCCTCTGTTAACAGGCCTGATGAGCAGGACAGCCGAAGTGTCGTGGGAGGTTGAAGTAGGGGAAATGCTTATGAAACATGCATCCAGTGGTTCTCAACTTTGGCTGCACATTAGAATCACCTGGGAATCTTTTTAAAATCCTGATTTCTGGGCCTCATCCTCCGGAAATTCTGTTTCTTTGTTACTAATGTTGTGGCCCCACCCCATAACAAAGAAACAGAATTTCCGGAGGATGAGGCCCAGAAATCAGGATTTTAAAAAGATTCCCAGGTGATTCTAATGTGCAGCCAAGGTTGGGAACCACTGGTTTAGGCAATGATAACTTTGTTCACAAGTGTGTTGGAGACAAAATTTCTCTCACCCTCCCCCCGCCCCCCCCACAGCCTACTTAGACTTCAAAGGCAACATTTTAAGAAAGATCCTTCCCCAGATGAACAATCTTCCTTTAGCAGGGAGAGACTAGGACTGAGCCTAAAGAAATTAACTGTGCAGCCCACATGTCATTCTTCTCCCCGCTGTGGAAGGCCCTGGGCAGCCATTCTTGGGGAGCGAGGCCAGTCTAACATCCTCCCTGAACTCTCCGATGGGGACGGTGCTCACTACATCCCAGCCTGCAATGTGATGTAAGGCGCCAGCTGCTGCTGCGCGCATTCCTGCCTTTCCACCCACCTGTATTGAGCAGTGCTGTTGGCTGACATCACTGCAACCTGCTGTCCTGTGGAGTCTATTGTATTCTTTTCTCAACACAGCAGATTAAAGGAATTTTAAAGAAAGGATTTAGCACAAAAGCCTGGAAAGGTCAACCCAGTAGTATTAAGAAGTCCTGTCAGAGTGTCAGGAGTGAAATTAAAAATGATTGCAGACTAACACACGCATTTGTTCTACTTGGAGCGCAGCCTGGTCGCGAAGAGCAGCGGTGGAAGGTGGCCACCTTGTGGCCCAAGTGAGGCATTGCAGCTTCTGGTGCTGAATTACTGGGCTGTGGTCCAGCACTTCCGGTTCAGGCCAGTCAGGGTTTCAGACAGGGTGTTAACACTTAATTGCAAATGAGCAAGGCATACAATTCTTACTAGCGGCATTTTTGTTCTTTTCCATAGAAGTGCATCCTCTCATAAACAAACTAGTGTTGTCTGCCAGCATCTATTGATCTGTTTTCAGTATGAAGAATCTCTTGTATTTTGATGAGCAGGTTAGAATTATGATCTATAGCATTATGGAGATTTTTTTCAAATTAAAAAAAAAGTGTTTTTCATCATATAGATGATAAAACATAGATCAGGCACATGGGACTCACCATTTTCTATAGTGAGTCCTTAGCTTCCTGCGTGGTAACCACTGCACGGCTAATTCACATTTAAGCATTACAATGTAACATTTTAATTTTTGTCTTTTAGGCTACATGGCATATTTTTTACTGCTGTCCTTTCCAGATATTGATTTTTTTTCTCATTTCTGAGTAAATTACAGGAACGTAGAGGGAATTGCGTTCTTATCAGAAGCTTATATTCATGTTTCTTCATCAATAATTCACTGACTGGATGAAGAATCGTTCAGTTAGTCTCCTAAAATACCCATCATCCCCTGCCCTGCAACCAGATAGGTAATGTTGGCAAATCAAGTCACTGTGAGCCGAAATTGCCCACCCTCTAACAAGGAGTAGAGAGTAGGGAGCTCTGAGAGGCGGTGTGATTGATCAGGGTCTCTACATCCTGTTACCTTATGATTACATTTGAAACTGAAGATCCCATGGCTGCTAACATGTCCATCTCTTCATTTAATATAGATAGGCTAGTTGTCCATATGATGCTACCTGTTCTATCACACTTGTGTTTTTTGTGTGCTTTCATGTGGAACCCGATTTTGAGCATGTTCTGTTAAGGGTCCACATAACTGCCAAAGTAGTTTTTTTTGTTTTTTTTTACTATACTTGTTTCCAATTTAGGAGCCTAGTGATGGGATAGTAAGTGACAGAGTTCGAAGCTGAATTATCACCAAAATAGGAATTTAATGTTCCCGAGCAAAGCTAAAGTACTCATTTGCACATCAGACATCTTTTTAAAATACTGAACGGTAATTGCATTTATTGTTGAAGTCGCTGCTGATTGATTCCCTAGCCAGACACCTGGTGTCTCCTGCAATCAGTGGACATTGTGTGTGAGGTTGGCATGTGGCACTTCAGACTTCTAAAGGAACCCTGCGTTTCAATCAGTGAGGAACAGGGGTATTTATTTCCCTGGCCTCTGAATTAATGTAATCAGGTTATATTGTCAATTTTTAGCTTTGGTGATGGCATTGCACATGAACACATCTAGACTTGTGTGTCAGAGAAAACAATCACCTTTTTTTCTTTTCTATCCTCAGGCTAGGGCATAGAATAACAACGTTCTCCATTCTCTACAAAATGGAAGGGAAAAATGGAAACAGCAAGCCCTTAGCCAACTTCTCAGGAAAGGCATATTTTCTTAGTGGCTACCGAGAGTGACCTCACAGTCGGCCATTGTTTGGGGCCATGGATGTGGCACGGTGACTAATATCACCTGTGCTTTTGGTGCCACTAGCATCAGCTATTCTTGTGCATCCTCAGTAACGTATTAACTCCGAGCAGTCTTCCCTTTAGTCCCAGCTCTCATGTGTCTCCTGTGTTCGAACAACAGCAGTCCACTGGAATAAAATCCCTTCGTCTCAGATGATAAAGTTAGAAATTGCTGCCCATGTTCTTAGTGTAGCTTTTCTGTCTGAGCTCTCATGCAGCTGGGTTGTTCAGAATATATGCATTTAGTTATCCTTTCAAGAAATACTTACCGGGTGCCTACAATATGTAAGACCACGGTGTGGCAAGTATATAACTTCAGAGGTAAGGTAGACTCAGAGCCTACCTTCAAAACTTTATAGGCTCGTGGGCAGATACATTAAGAAAGAGTGCAATTAATGCCGGGAAATGTGCACATTGGTATGGACTCGCTTAGAGGGAAAATACAATAATTAGGACGTTTTCCATTTTAAATAACAGAAACCCAACTTCACCTGATCTTTTAAAAAGGGAATATATTGGCTCGTCAACCAAAAGTCCATAAAGCAATAGCTTCAGGTAAGGGTTGATCAGGGCACAAAATATGATAAGGATTAAGTTTCTAAGTCCTTTTCTTTTTTTTCTCGTTGCAATATATGCATGCATACAAGTCCTTTGGTTGATCTCTTACCCTACCCCCCCCCAACCCTCCCCAGTCTTCCCAATGTAGTTTGTCTAAGTCCTTTTCTACACTGAGGGCACTCTTCTCTGTAGGCCCTTTTCTCACAGTCTCAAGATAGCTGCTAACTATTGTCAGCATAGCAAGAATGAGGGAATTCCCTTCCCTGATAGCTCACATAAAAGTTCCAGAATCGTCTTAGTCCTATTGGCCTCGGAATCAGGTGTATATCTCTGAGTTAATTATTTAGGGGGAGGGGAGGGAATGGGATGTGCTAATTTCTTAAGTTGCTTAACACTACTCCTTTTCCTCACCATCCCCAAAGCCAAGGATGAGATAAACTCAACCAAAATGTATTGTCGATCAATTGAGGATGATATGAGGAAGGGTGATGTGGCTGGGAGAGGGACATCTTGGGATTGGGTCTCACTGAATTGCAGGATATTTGCCTTTCCTGGAACCAACTGTTTGGACCAGATTGAACAGGCTGGGGTCCACAGATTCCAGCCTGAAGTGAGGGGCTAAGAGTTGAAGGTGGTGGAAAAGAAGTTGGCCCCATCAAAAGAGCTGGGGGACTTGTCATTCTCCAATAATGGCAGCAAAATGACACAGTAACTTGAGCAGGGAAAATTAAATGCAAATCATTATTAACTCTAATGTCAGGTTACAGTAACAAGGGATTGGCTAGTAACAAGAGAACTCTGAGGAATATAGGGATGACAGCTCTGAGGAGTAGCCACCACCCACAGGACTGAGATAGAGCACTCTAAGGAGAGCCCCCATCCTTCCTCCAACCTGGATGAAACCCAGATGTCCTTAGTTCACGGGCTCAGAGAAGTCACTGCGGGGCCACACAAGTGAATGGAACTTGCTGGAAACCTGCTCTTCAGAGTGTCAAGGAAAACAGCTCATGGGTCGGTGTCTCCCCGGAGGCATCCCACCATCAGTCACCCAGAGCCATGAGCTGCTGGCCACCTGCCTGTTGGAGAAGCACCTCCACCATGGCCCCGCCCATCCCCACTCCAGCAGAACCTGCCCCCGGAGCACACAGAACCAGGGGACCACACTCTTTCCTCCTTTGTGGCCTGTCCAGCAGTCTCTCCTGACAAAGCCTCACATCAGGCCATCAGGGGAAGAAATGCTATGTAAGGGGCCCGGCCGTGTTTCCACGGAGCAGGGAGAAAGTATGAACTTGGATTTGATAGCTGGCCCAGGGAGAGAGTGTGCTACTGCTCAGACATGGGGAGCTCTTGCCATAGAGGGAAGACGGACCCAGGTCAGGCAAGACTTTCACTGCAGAGATCTTCACAAACCAAGGAAAAAACAGCACGAGAGCCAGAGAGGGAACTTGGGGGGTGGGGGGTCCACAATAACTTAATCAATTCTGTGTCATTGGAGCATAGAGGGTCAGGTGGGGAGACGCAGTAACAGTTAGGCTGAATGTCTTGGATAGTGTGACAGTTAGTTTAGACCCTACATATGTTTGGAATTACTCAATGGCTCCCCATAATCCATAGGTAGATTATGGGAGCCATTGAGTAATTTTAAACATAAGGTAAATATTTTTTGGTAGCGACCTAGAGAAGGAATTAAAAGAGGAGAAAGCCCAAGCAAGGTAACAGACTAAGAGAGGATGGAGATGATTCAGGCCAGTGAATGGAAGGGAAGCTGAGCAAAGGCATGGCAGTGGGAAATGGTGAAGAGGGGGTCAAGTTCAGGGCTATGAAAGAGGCAGAATGACTAGAACCTGGACTGCTCAGATAGGACAGGCTCTCACTGTGTCCTCGGGAATCAGCTATTTGTTATCGCCGAAGCCTAGATCCTATCAGCTTTATAAACCCATCCTTTCTGGGAAGCTGAGCCAGGACAGGAGTTGTAAGTGTGAACTCGGGAGCAGACCTTCTAGGTTCACAGTCAGGCTTCTGCACGCACTTGCTGTGAGATCTCCGAGGCAGGTTGTATCACACTGACCTCAGTTTCTCCTCTTTAAAGTAGAAAGTGAAACAAGGACTGAGTGGCATCTATGTAAACCTTTTAGAACAATGTCTGATACATCGTGAGTGCCCAGCGACACTGGCTAGTGTCATTTTTCTCGCACGAGCTGATAATAACTTTGGAAATATATGAAGCTCTGTTAATGTGCTTTATAAGACATGGCACTTGAAGAATAAATGACACTAGCATTTCATCATTCTTGCTGATGAAATCATTTTCCTCACTTGTTAACAAGGAAACAGAAAATGTGATCGGGAAAGTCAGCTCCTCTTTAGGAAGCAAAAAAGATTAAGTCTGATAACGCTGAGACACCCTTGGTCAAACCAGGGTACCTGGCTAAACAAGTGAAGTAATTTGATGTATAATCTAATGCTCATTCATTCATTCATTCATTCACTTGGCCAACTCTACATTCTTTTTTGACACTAGCATTTCATCATTCTTGCTGATGAAATCATTTTCCTCACTTGTTAACAAGGGAACAGAAAATGTGATCGGGAAAGCCAGCTCCTCTTTAGGAAGCAAAAAAGATTAAGTATGATAACGCTGAGACACCCTTGGTCAAACCAGGGTACCTGGCTAAAAAAGTGAAGTACTTTAATGTATAATCTAATGCTCATTCATCCATTCATTCATTCACTTGGCCAACTCTATTTTCATTCTTTTTTTTAAATATATTTTTATTGATTTCAGAGAGGAAGGGAGAGGAGAGAGAGATAGAAACATCAAAGATGAGAGAGAATCATTGATCGGCTGCCTCCTGCATGCCCCCCCCACTGGGGACCGAGCCCACAACCCTAGCATGTGCCCTTGACCAAAATCAAACCCGGGTCCCTTCAGTCCACAGGCCAACGCTCTATCCACTGAGCCAAACCAGCTAGGGCAACCAACTCTATTTTCAAAAAATGATTTTTAATTTAGCTGTAAACCTAGGTTCTAACAAGAGAGTTGCACATGGCTTGTTCAATAGGTTCATCGGTGTCACTTAGAATTCAGTCACCTGGGTAGCAGTAGTAGGACCCTGCAATGAGGTCAGCCTGATCACGACAACAGTGATTTAAAGCGCTGCTATGGGCAGCAAACGCTGACAGGAGACCCAGATCACACTGCCCAGGAGGGGAGGGGTCAGACTCCTCAGTTCAATACTATTGCGCCCCCTCCCAACATGCCTGCCTGGCTCCTAGCAGGTGCTTAGTAATTACTTAATGAATAAATAAATTCTCAGGCTACTTTTTATATCAAAGTAAATGAGAGCTATTTAAATCAGGAAAATGGAGGCTGATGGAAGGCGTCTGTCTCACACAGTTTGATACGGTTGTGGACTAAATTAGGGTGGCAGGCAGGCTTGCTTTAGGAATAGGGGTGGGGCGGGGGGTTGAACAAGCTCTGTGAGAAGATCCTCCAGATTTTAAGAGTTTAAGTGACAAGCTCTGAAATTAGTGAATATCTGATTCCACTAATTAGGGAGTGCATTCTAATCTCTTTTCTAGAAGTTTTCATCTTTTAAGCTGTACCTATGTACAGATTCCTCATAATAAGGACAGGAAAACCTGGCTGAGCACAGGGTCCTGGCTTTGGTATGAGCCCTGCCTGCCTGTGGGAGGGAACAGCTGTCTGTCATCTGTCCAAGGTCAAGAGGGCACATGTGAGGAGCAAGGCTATGGCAGGGCCTCCAAGGGCTCCCTTCATCAGCTTATTGGAGACAATTTCCCAGTCCAGGGTATAGAGTCTCCCAAACCTCTCCCTTACCCGGGCACCGCCCCCACTAGCACTGCCTCCTCCTCAGCCCCAGCCCCAGCAGCTGCTGCCTGTGCCCTAGCCACAGTGCTCCTCCCCGCCGCAGCGTGCCCTGCCATCTGCAGACGTCCCAAGAGTAAGATGAAGCCTTTCCTCTTCAAAATTATTTAGGAAAACATTTACCCCCAGGTAGACACTAGGCAGCAGCAGGTCAATATCACTCTTTGAGGAGCTCCCAATTCAGGCCAGGCTACATAGCTGCTATTTTATGTTGTGGTTTTTTTTATTTTTTGTGTATATATATATATATATATATACTAATAAAAGGGTAATATGCTAATTAGACCAGATAGACCGGACGTCATTCCGGATGTCCTTCCTCACAAAGCTGGGGCCTGGGCAAAGCTACGGCCAGCCAGAGTGAGGGAAGCCCGGGTCCAGGTTGCCAGAGGAAAGCCGGTGCTGGCAGCTGGGGAAAGGAAGGCCTACTCTTGCATGAATTTTCTTGCACCAGGCCTCTAGTATATATGTCCAAGGTCATGAGGGCATATGTGAGGAGCAAGGCTATGGCAGGGCCTCCAAGGGCTCCCTTCATCAGCTTATTGGAGACAATTTCCCAGTCCAGGGTATAGAGTCTCCCAAACCTCTCCCTTACCCGGGCACCGCCCCCACTAGCACTGCCTCCTCCTCAGCCCCAGCCCCAGCAGCTGCTGCCTGTGCCCTAGCCACAGTGCTCCTCCCCGCCGCAGGGTGCCCTGCCATCTGCAGACGTCCCAAGAGTAAGCTGAAGCCTTTCCTCTTCAAAATTTTTTAGGAAAACATTTCCCCCCAGGTAGACACTAGGCAGCAGCAGGTCAATATCGCTCTTTGAGGAGCTCCCAATTCAGGCTAGGCTACATAGCCGGTGCTGGCAGCCGGGGGAATGAAGGCCTACTCTGGTGAATTTTCATGCACCAGGCCTCTAGTATATATATAAATTATGCCTGGTGTATTTGGGGAAATGGTAGAGAGGAAGTCCTTGGCTACCATTTTCATTTCGATAACATTCTTTGATCTATTCTAGTTCTCTATTTTTTTTGTATTAATATTGGTATTTTATATATTTTAGAATTTACCACTATCATATAGGTTTCAAATGTATTAGTGTAGACTGATTCATTCTTTCATTTCCAACTTTTGGTATCTTATTGTTTAAATTGGCTTCTGAGATAGCAGTGTTGGATCTCTTTAAAAGCCAATCTGAGAGTTTCTGTCTTTTAATTAGAGCATTTGGCTCACTTATGTTTATTTTATACTTGGACTTAATTAGCCATTTATTTCATATTTTTTTCATTTATATACCTTCTTTTCTTTATTTCTTATTTCCTGTAAACCTTACAACAACCTCTGTAGTATGTAGACACTACCTTTATTTTAGTAATGAAGACACTGAGGGTCGGAAAGGTTAAGTGGCTTCCCTAGATCACAGAGCTAAGGAATGACAGAGCTGGGGTTCCAATATAGACCCATCTGAGCCTGAGCCCCCTCACACTTACTAACATGCCCATCACTGTGGCCTCAGGTAGGAGTAAAAGCTTTTGGAAAAATGTGTGCTTGTTTGCCATATAGAAGTCAATTTCCTTTCCCCAGACAACCTGAAAGAAAAAGAGGTCATTGGCTCTGTTCAAAAATCAATGCTTGACTTTTATATTATATTTTATTTCTCAAAAGTGCCTTGTGACTGTCCTACTCCATTCCGCACCCCCCCTTTTTTGTTCATGTCCCTTGGACATTCTATCTCTTCTCTATCTCTGTCTCCCTCTCTATCATCTAGTTGTCTAACAGCAGTGTGTGTGCCAATATTCCAGACTTTGGAATATTTTCATTCCTGTGGTACCTTGGATGGGATCTGAGCCTATTTTTCTATATGTGAACTTTACACATGGTGACCTCTCAGGTCCTTCGAGGTTAAAACTGAGAATGACTAAGTCGTCCTTTACACAAACTCCATCATGGGTGTTTCTTTTCAAAAGAATTTCATTGAATTAGAAACAAATTCAAACCAGCATCTGGATTCCTCAGAGAAAACCAATGAGAAAGTAAGTTATGTGTAAATAGTAATACTCCAAATTGGTCTGAATGACAACAGGTAATAAACCTGTATAAACCTGTTTTATATTAGGAAACAAATCTAAGGTTTGTTAGCTCTCTCTGAGATAATTATTTTGCTCTTCCCTGGAACCAGTTTTTATGTCCTGAGAAAAAATTGTAAACTCAAATAAGCAGAAGGAACAAATTATCTGCTCAGGCAGTCCTCTCGTGCTGCTGTTGATTCCACGTTAATGATTATAAGCCCATTAGAAAGCCAGACATCACTGAGCTCTTATTTTAACAATTTCAGGTAGGAGTTTCTCATCTATAATAATAAAAGCATAATATGCTAATTAGACCAGACGTCCTTCTGGATGTCCTTCCATCCTTCAGGATGAAGCAAGGGCTGCAAGGGAAGCCTGGGTCCCAAGTGCCAAAGAAGTATTGGGGCACAGAGAATGAGGAGAAGGGGGATGCTGGGCTGGGTGGTAGTGAAGGAGCTGCTATGTTCATTCCTAATTTCCTTTTCAATTGCCCAATGTGCCTGCTAATACAAGAAAGTCTGTACTAACAGATCTCATGTACAATGATTCACCAGAGAAAATATCAAACTTCAGGCCTGGCTAAATTGGCTGAATTCTTTCTCACCTTCCTGGCAGCCAGGGCCTGGGAAAAGTCAGGATATGGACTTTAAGAAGCAGGGGCAGGAACAACAGGACTCTTCTGCTCAAGGCAGTTGTGTCCAGAGTGACAGACAGCAGACTCTCTGAAAACACCTAAAAGACCCAGCCTTTCACTTGTAAAGGCTGTAAAATGACAGAGCTGAAAGCTCAGGTTCAGGCAGGGCCTAGGCTGCTCCGTGGGAAGGAACGGGGGAGAGACCATTACCCTTTCAGCTGGTTCCCTAAACTGCCATATTATTCAGAATCTTTTGGTTGCAAGTGAGAGAAATTAAATTCAGACTGGCTGAAGCAAAATAATAATAGTGAAATTACTACTCACAATATGTAAATCATAATCTATAATAATAAAAGAGTAATATGCTAATTAGACCAGACGTCTTCCGGACATCATTCCTGAAGCCAGGGCCAAGGGAAGCCAGCCCGGGTCCCAGGTGCCTGTGGGCGGCCGGAGGAGGGAAGCCCGGGTCCAGGTTGCCAGAGGAAAGCCGGTGCTGGCAGCCGGGGGAATGAAGGCCTACTCTGGTGAATTTTCATGCACCAGGCCTCTAGTATATATATAAATTATGCCTGGTGTATTTGGGGAAATGGTAGAGAGGAAGTCCTTGGCTACCATTTCCATTTCGATAACATTCTTTGATCTATTCTAGTTCTCTATTTTTTTTGTATTAATATTGGTATTTTATATATTTTAGAATTTACCACTATCATATAGGTTTCAAATGTATTAGTGTAGACTGATTCATTCTTTCATTTCCAACTTTTGGTATCTTATTGTTTAAATTGGCTTCTGAGATAGCAGTGTTGGATCTCTTTAAAAGCCAATCTGAGAGTTTCTGTCTTTTAATTAGAGCATTTGGCTCACTTATGTTTATTTTATACTTGGACTTAATTAGCCATTTATTTCATATTTTTTTCATTTATATACCTTCTTTTCTTTATTTCTTATTTCCTGTAAACCTTACAACAACCTCTGTAGTATGTAGACACTACCTTTATTTTAGTAATGAAGACACTGAGGGTCGGAAAGGTTAAGTGGCTTCCCTAGATCACAGAGCTAAGGAATGACAGAGCTGGGGTTCCAATATAGACCCATCTGAGCCTGAGCCCCCTCACACTTACTAACATGCCCATCACTGTGGCCTCAGGTAGGAGTAAAAGCTTTTGGAAAAATGTGTGCTTGTTTGCCATATAGAAGTCAATTTCCTTTCCCCAGACAACCTGAAAGAAAAAGAGGTCATTGGCTCTGTTCAAAAATCAATGCTTGACTTTTATATTATATTTTATTTCTCAAAAGTGCCTTGTGACTGTCCTACTCCATTTCCCCCCCTTTTTTGTTCATGTCCCTTGGACATTCTATCTCTTCTCTATCTCTGTCTCCCTCTCTATCATCTAGTTGTCTAACAGCAGTGTGTGTGCCAATATTCCAGACTTTGGAATATTTTCATTCCTGTGGTACCTTGGATGGGATCTGAGCCTATTTTTCTATATGTGAACTTTACACATGGTGACCTCTCAGGTCCTTCGAGGTTAAAACTGAGAATGACTAAGTCGTCCTTTACACAAACTCCATCATGGGTGTTTCTTTTCAAAAGAATTTCATTGAATTAGAAACAAATTCAAACCAGCATCTGGATTCCTCAGAGAAAACCAATGAGAAAGTAAGTTATGTGTAAATAGTAATACTCCAAATTGGTCTGAATGACAACAGGTAATAAACCTGTATAAACCTGTTTTATATTAGGAAACAAATCTAAGGTTTGTTAGCTCTCTCTGTGATAATTATTTTGCTCTTCCCTGGAACCAGTTTTTATGTCCTGAGAAAAAATTGTAAACTCAAATAAGCAGAAGGAACAAATTATCTGCTCAGGCAGTCCTCTCGTGCTGCTGTTGATTCCACGTTAATGATTATAAGCCCATTAGAAAGCCAGACATCACTGAGCTCTTATTTTAACGATTTCAGGTAGGAGTTTCTCATCTATAATAATACAAGCATAATATGCTAATTAGACCAGAAGTCCTTCTGGATGTCCTTCCATCTTCAGGACGAAGCCGGGGCTGCGAGGGAAGCCTGGGTCCCAGGTGCCAAAGGGAAGCTGGTGCCGGCAGCTGGGAGAAGGAAGGCCTACTCTTGCACAAATTTCGTGCATGGGGCCTCTAGTTAAACTATAAAATTGCTTTAAATGGGCCATTCCTTACCATAAAATGAAATTTTATTTCGGTCCCTAAAAACATCCCAATATACAACAGTCCCTTTTTCAACTACATATCTTTCTTTTCCTTGAGTCTCATTAGAGCCTGGATAGGGATTGTAAAATGCTAACACCGAGGAATTAAATCCTCATTTTATATTTTTACAATTAGGAAGAAAGAAAGATGAAGAATTTCCATAGAAGATGATAATGACATTAAATTTTGTGTGGAGTCTGGATTACTACCATTCTGAGGAACTTCCCTTGCTACAATTTTTTCCTTAATAAAATTAGTTAGTCTATTTAGTAAATTGAATGGTATCAATGGAGTGAAAGCTTTAATGATATCCATTATCACTGGTGTGCATATACTATTCTCTTCCTCTAGTCAGTGAAACTTGATAAGGAAGTTGGATTAGCCACCATTGCCATTGTGGCAAACTTCAGCAAAGATGTATCTTCATAGCTCAAAACTGTGTGAATCTGTGGCTTCCCAGCCATTTTAATAGTTATTTGTATGTCTGCGTTGCCAAACAATCAGCTGTCTGTATGTTGTCCTTAGCCTTGGTTCAAATTACCAGAGCCGATCAGAATTCCGCAGGCAGCCCACGTGCGCTCCGTCTTTCTCATTACAGCCACCTTCCTTTTTCTACTGCCTGTCTCAGAAGCCTGTAAGTTGCTGCCTCTCTTCCAGGCTCCCTTCGTAACTAAGAATTTTTGTTGTTGTTGTCAATCGTCACCCGAGGATATTTTTCCATTGATTTTTGTAGAGAGAGTGGAAGGGAGAGGAGAGACAGAGATAGAGAAACAGCCATCGATGTGAGAGACACATTGGTTGTCTCCCACACCCACCCAACCTGGGCCTGGGATTGAGCCTACAACTGAGCTACGTGCCCTTGACTGGAATGGAACCTGAGACCCTTCGGTCCCCAGTCTGACACTCTATCCACTGAGCCAAACCGGCTAGGGCCATAGTTAAGAAATTTTGATTTTGTGAACATGTAGCTGTATTAAGCCCTATTTACTCAGGGTTGTGTTCTTGGCTATTTATCCTGAAAAAATTCTTGGCTAGTTCTACAAAGATGCAGTCTTACTGACAGTGACTTAGTGGGTTAGTTCATGATAATATCTTAATTTTAGTTTTAATTTTAATTGAGTCTACAGGTATTAAAACCTTAAAGGGTTACCAGTGGTGGAAGCCTTCACATCATGTTTAAAGTTAAGATCACTCTGGAGGGGAGGAAACTTTAGTGCCTCTTGAATCCTCAAATATTTACAAAGGAATTTTCAGTGAAATTCATAATTCAGGTCCAAGGCCACAGTGGGAAAAAATTGATGGCAGTGTGCAGGAATTTGGAAGCAGCAGAGTGCATGCTATCAGTCTGTTCACCCCAGTTGATGCCACTGTTAGTGGCAACAAAAATGTTGATTTCACTTGCTTCTTGAGGCTCAATAATTTCTCTTTCCGTTGGCTGGCAAGGTGTAAATTTAGTTTAAAATCACGGCCCTGTTCGTCCCAGATTCAGAGCTGTTGCCAAGAAAACAGGTCGAAGATTCCAGCTCTCTCGGTCTTTTTTTAGCAGCTTGGGAGTTCCTTCAGGTTTTGTTTGCCAACCACTTCCTCCTCTGAAGATTTCTAGAAATAGTTTTAAAATTCCACATTTAAAAAAATATACACATATCTTCCTTTACCGTGACTTCTCAAAATTAAAAGTCAGTTTTCCTTATCACAATGGTAATTCAATAAAATACAAAAAAATCGTATTTTATAGACTCCCAGAGTTCAGCAGCTATTATTTCTTATTGACAAAATATTCTACAATCCTTGAACAAATGTTTATTCTGATTGTAAGTGCTCGTGAAGGATCATGTTCCCTCTATGTTAATTACATATTTAAATGTATGTAGACATATGTATTAAATGTTAATACATTAGTGTGGGTGCTTTTTAAAAATGAACTACCCATTCTAACAAGTATAACACATCTAAATACTCTCTATGTATAAATGTGTTTGTTTTTGATCACTTCAGGTGGAGGAGGCCCTGGAAGCTGTCAAAAATGCTACAAATGAGCAAGACCTTGCAAACCGCTTCAAGGAATTTGGGAAAGAAATGGTGAAACTTAACTACGTCGCAGCAAGGAGACAGCAGGTGGGGAAGGTTTCGGAGATGCTGGGGAGTAGACGTGTGAGCTCAGGAACCTTGCGGCTTTGCTGGCCTGGACAGCGGGTCAGCTGTATTTGCTGGCCATCAAATTAGCAACAGCCTCAGGACCTGGGATCCCAAAAACAGCTCCTGCTTGGGCCAGGTCTGATACCACCAGGGGCCCTGGGGTGCTGTCTGGCCTCTGCCTACTTGGAAGAGGTCTCAGGTTTCCTGCTTCCTTGGGGGGACCCCCTAGCCAGCCCCACCACATTCTTTTTGTCCTCTCAAGGAAATCCTCCCAAATAAAAAATTCGAAACTGCGGTGTGATGCTCTGGCCACTCCCTGGACATCTCCCTTTGCCCTCACTTTTTATTTCCCAGCCCTGTGGACACCAGCATGCATAGCCTCACTCACGATGTGCAGGGTGTGGAGTGGAACTTTCCTGAATGAGAGGAAGGAAATGAGAGGAAAGGCCAAGAGAAAGAGGAATGCAGAGGGGAGGAGGAGCACAGGTGCAAGCCAGTCACTTTGATGAAGGTGGCTGACCTGGGATGCTCTCTGCCCCTCCTTTATCTAGAGCAGTGGTTCTCAACCTTGGCTGCACATTAGAATCACCTGGGAATCTTTTTAAAATCCTGATTTCTGGGCCTCATCCTCCAGAAATTCTGGAGATATTACCCTCAATTTCAGCTAGCTCTGTTTATTCATTAGGTACCATGAGAATTTTGTTCCCCAAAAATATTTTTTTTTCTTCCCAGGGAAAAAAATTTGCAAATGTGGAGTTGTTGGTTAAAATCATATCCACCCATCCTCTTGACTCCTCCCAGAATTCTTCCACATTTTAGGCAATTTCTAGTAATTTTTTCTTTCTAAAATATTCTGTGACCAACTAGAAAGTCCCAGTCCACAAACCTCTGCTGAGTGTTCATTCTGGGCCAGGCAGGGGTGATGCTGTTAGTACAAAACTGACCAACATCCATCCAGTCCCTGCCCCCAAAGAGTTTACAATGCCTGGGCACCAGGCACACACACGTGACCTTGTTTACGGTTATCAGCAGAATTCTTTGTTCACGTGGAATCTTGTGTGGCAGTCCCAGTGAGACGTGGATGGGGCTGATGTTATTCCGAAGCACAGGTGTGAGACCCCAAACCAAAAGCCACTGGCTTGTTAAACAACTGAAAAAGAATAGGTTGAATCTTGATCTCAGTGGACCGGGGAGAGGCTGGGAGATAAACAGGACCGGGGACACGCAGAGCCTTGCAGAGTGTTTGGATTTAACTGTGAGTGGAGAGGACTTGAATAGTTCAGTGTTTGGGATCATGTCTCAGATGCACACTTTAATGTTATTCTGTGTTACAAAAAGGGGGGAGGTGTGCAAGAGGGGAAACTGGTTGTAGTTGAGAGGGGGCTGAAGTTGTCTAGGTACGAATTGTGGTGGTCTCAGTCAGGGTGGTAGCAGCGGGAATGGAGAAAGCAATAGGGAGTCAGTTTATTTTGAAAATGGAACACATAGAACCTGCTGTTAATTTGAATGTGTGAGGTCAGGGAGTGACAGCCACCGTTCACTTCTAAGCTTCAGGTTTGAGCAAATGGGTAGGTGGTGCTGAATTTACTAAAATCAGGAAGACTGGAAAGGGACCAGGTAGAGTGAGAAAGAAAGATTTCATATTTTCGATACATTGATTTTGAGAAACGTATAAAATATCTATGTAGAAATGTAAATGGAAGACAGATGTGGATTGGAGATGGAAACGAGTCATCAGCATGTAACGTGTATTAAATCCTTGGGCACAAATAAGATATTCGTATGAGACTACCCATAAACACTATTTACTTTTATTTTATTACTTTGCTTTTGCTTAAGTGCTCGTTCAGACTTTTTAAAGAAAATTTAGAAAAAGAGTTGAAATGAAAGAGAAGAAAAAGCACCTAACACCCAACCCCTCAGCAAATTGGTGGGGGTAGTCGGGTATTTTGCCTTTCTGTATTAATCTTCATATTTTAACATATTTGCAGTCATTCCGTGCATAAAAGTACGCATATTGTGTTCTGCTTTTTCATATATCTTATAAATATGATCCAGGTTATTGCTTTTCTGGAAACGGATTTTAATATCTACATAACTAGTCCATCAAATGAATGCTTCAGTAGTTTCCTTAACCAGTTTTCATGATTCAACATTTAGATTGTTTTCAGTTGTTGTTTTTTTTTTGGTTGTTGTTGTTTTGGTGTGTGTGTGTGATTAAAGAACGCTTTCTCAAGTATCTTTATGGAGATAACTAACAATTTCCTACCTGGCATCTCTCACTTCCATATTCAGGCTTTTTCCCTCAGCGTAGCTCCTCAGGTGAAATATGGAACCTGAGGACCAGGTGTCCGGAGTTTAACGAGGCCTTGATGGCGGCTGGGAGCCAGCTCCTCCCTGCGATGCCTGCATGGCTACCGCCTGGACTCGAGAATATACTCTCATGTTTGTTGCCTGCTTATGTGGGGCTAAAAATAAAGAATCCCAATTCCGAATTTGTGTTGGCTGGCAGAAATCTGCTATTTTAAGCAAAGGAGGACAGACAGTTCAGTTGCTGCTTATTGTCAGTTTGTGTGGACAGTCCTAGATATCAGATATAATGTGCTCATCTAGAATTATTTTGATTCACAAAGGAGAAGATGCAGTTCATTGTGGCCAGGTCATCCATGTGTCTTGTACTAAATGAGCGAATAGGAAAAACAAAACAAAACAAAAAAACGCCCCAGTAGATCATATACTATTTAATGATGTTTTGAAGCTGGAAAATATTCTGCCAGAGATGCTCAGCTGGTAACCCTAGACGGCTCTTAGAGACAGCGCTGCCTTTCATGTTTTAGAAAATTTTCTTAACAGACCCCTTAAAGCTAAAAATAGAGTGATGCCCACATGGTGTTATTTTAATATTCCAAACCAAGAAAAGCAAATCCTATTTTTTATTCCCTAAACTCACTGAGCTGCCAGTAAGGCAGTTTAAGGGGAAAAAAAATGAACCCTGTTGTGAAAATGATATGAAGTGGCAGTCATGCACTGAGCAAAAATCTGGAGTTTTGATTTCCCCTGTTCATACCTGGAATGAAGTTTGGGTTTCCCAGCTGCTGATGACTAAGTCGGATCCAGGCAAGCCGCTTACCTTGTTGGTGGCTCCGGTTCTGTGTTCTTTTAGCAACATGCCCGGCACGCCTTCTATGAGCCAGACTGCTGGTGACTCAAGAGCCACCCATACAGGACAGACAGGGCTCCCTGGTCTCCCAGGACAGCTAGTCTAGGGGGGAGGCTCATGCTGAAGTAAGAGAGCTAATGAAGGATGAGTGTGACAGGTGGGAGGGAGTATGGTCAGGGGCAGGTAGAAGGGGGCGCAGCTTAGAGGGTAGGAAGGGGAGTGGGCCCTAGGAGGATGGAACACCTCAGCTGAAAGGCTAGGGTGGAGGAGGGATGCTCCCATATTTCACATAGAGAGGGCACTATGTACAAAGTCCTGGCAGCTAGAGAGAGCCCAAGGGCCAGGAGATGTTTCCTAAAATTCAGCGTGGTTGTCCATGCCTGGGGCTCCAAGTTCTGTTGCAAACCCTTCAATGGCAAATGCCATGGATGTGACAGGTGTCGTGTTTTGCACACACAGGAGCTGAAGGATCCCCACTGTCGGGATGAGATGGCCGCCGCCCGAGGGGCCCTGAAGAAGAACGCCACGATGCTGTACACGGCCTCCCAAGCCTTCCTCCGCCACCCAGACGTGGCCGCCACAAGAGCCAATCGCGATTACGTGTTCAAACAAGTCCAGGAGGCCATCGCGGGCATCTCCAATGCTGCTCAGGCGACCTCGCCCACGGACGAGGCCAAGGGCCACACGGGCATCGGGGAGCTGGCTGCGGCCCTGAATGAGTTTGACGTAAGCATCCGAGTGACCTACACAGAGGGCTGCACACTTTCCTTGAAAAAACATGTCTTGGGGATGAAGGGCCACCATCATAGTATTTACTGATTTACAGTCCTGAAGGCTTTGGGCAGTAAGATGAACCACGCATAATGTGTTGCTGCTGTTCAACAAAAAACCTTCAAGGCAGACAGTTTCTCTGAAAGAAAGGGTTCATTGCCAGCCAGGAAAGGGACCAGGCCCTGGGCCATGGGGCCTTACCCACCAGCAGCCGGGATGATGGAGAAAACAGACAGGTTGGCCATCCTGGGGTGGAGGGCTGTTCGACATAATGAGTTTGGGGAAGAAAGATGTAAGTCGTTTTGAAAGAGTTTACATTGGCTGCAGATAAAGGGGGCCAGGGAGGGTGAAGGGTGGTTCTGGGATAGGTGCCTAGTCCCTGAGGAAGCAGTGTTTGCTCCTTCGGATTGGCTGTGGGCTCCAGTCAGGAAAGTTCATGAGTGAGCAGAAGGCAGTGGAGTCTGCTGGTTGGCTATCCCTTTTTATGGGTGAAGGGTGGTTCTGGGATAGGTGCCTAGTCCCTGAAGACGTGTTTGCTCCTTCGGATTGGTTGTGGGCACTAGTCCGGAAACTTCATGAGTGAGCAGAAGGCAGTGGATTCTGGTGGTTGGCTATCCTTTTTTATGTTTATTTTATTTTATTTTATTTTATTTTTTAATTGGATAGTTCTTTTTTTATTATTGATTAAGGTATTACATATGTGTCCTTGTCCCCCATTGCCCCC
>NW_005371455.1:1717694-1724612 GCF_000412655.1 Myotis brandtii | reverse complement strand
TGCCCACACACCCCCCCTGGTGTCTGTGTCCATTGGTTAGGGTTAAATGCATACATACAAGTCCTTTGGTTGATCTCTCCCCCTTACCCCCACCCTCCCCTACCTTCCCTCTGAGGCTTGACGGTCTGATCGATGCTTGTCTCTCCCTTTTTAGATAAAGGCTGAATAAGCTCTCTGGACAATCATTCAGAGTTTCAACATACATTCAGGAATATGAGCAGCACTTCCTTAGCTTCTGGCCACTGGCTCCATTAACTAACTCCGTGTCTCTTCTTCCCACC
Source organism: Myotis brandtii (assembly GCF_000412655.1). NCBI lineage: Eukaryota > Metazoa > Chordata > Mammalia > Chiroptera > Vespertilionidae > Myotis > Myotis brandtii. The sequence goes on along the minus strand of NW_005371455.1, from coordinate 1,724,331 downwards.
CTTCAGCTTGCTGCAATTTAATTTGAGACCTCGCAGACTTTTTCTCTTCTCACTCTTATCTGGAACTTGACATATTGGCAAAACCTAGTTTACTTGTCTTTAAAGGATCTAACAACTATGTGTAAGAGGCCTGACCCCTTGCAATTAGAAACCTTGTACACTGTGGGCAGTTTTAGGGACAGTCATCATTTGGATGATAGTCATTATTCCTAAAGGAACAAATGTCATGAGCAGCTCAGGTGTGGATTGCATTTCTCTTGTACCTGGTGAAGAACTGTCCTCAACTTCTTCATTTTGAATCAGTGGCACACAAACACTGTTGCTCTGTGATCCCACAGGGGATCCTGGTCTTCCATATGTTGTCTCTTTGGGTAGCAGCGCTCTGCACCTGCTATCTCTGGGGGTTCATCTCAATGAGGATGTCTCATTGCTCCTGGGCATATTCAAGGTATAAAAGGGGGTGAGAGGGACTCATGTCATCAGCATCCCAGGATGACAGCTCTTACCACCCCCAGGTCAGGATATGGACTCACCTGTGAGAAGTTGAAATTCAGTTGAGTTCATACTATGCTAAGTGAAATTCTACATGTGTTGTGAGAGCTACAAAGATTTATAAAATAGTATCTGCTTTCAAGGGTTCTATTTCCCTATAGGGGAGAGGAGGGAGTTAGAATGTTCTCTACACATTTTAAGTGATAAACACAATGTGACGGGAATTCTTGGGAGGGAAAGAGGTTACTTACCAGCTGTGGGGGAAGGTGATGAGCTTGCTTCTGGATATGCTGACATGGCTTGTTGGCAGGCATCACTGGCTGACTGCTGGAAAAGAGGATTAGGAGCAAGTGGTTATTAAAGGTGAAGGGAGATGGCTGATATGATGCAGAAATGATTGTAATACTTTACATTCAGATAGCTCTTCGCAGTTTTCACAGGGCCTCTCCTCTTTCCCTTCTTTCTTAGTCAAAATATATATTGAACCTAGATCATACTCTATTCTCTAAGGTGTTTTTGGTAAGGATTAAATATGATAATAAATTTAAAGCTTTTACCACAGAAATTGGGCCTTAATATGTAATTGTATTCATGAAGTTTCAGGAGACAACTGAAAATTTATTGGAACTCGTAAGAGAGTTCAGTAAGGTTATCAATTTTTAAATTAACAATGGGAGTCACTAGATGTCCATAATACAAAAAAAAAGAAAAGAAAATAAAGAATAATGGGAAAAGAAATCCTGTTCAAAAAGTAGACAATAAAAAGAAATTTTGGCTTTATTTCACTAGTTAATTTAATTTCCTTTTATGTATTAGAGATAATCCTGATATAGTTATGAAGGGCCTAGGAAAGAAAATTATATTGTTTTACTGAGATGCAAGTTTTATTTTTTGGTAAATGGTGTCAAGATCACAGGTAGGAAAAATATTGACCCTGTCAATATTTATAATACTATATTTAGACAGTACCAATAAAAAATTTAACAGGGTTCTTTGGAAACAGAGTGGTGATAAAACTTTCTTTTGTCTTTTGTGTGTGTTTTGCTTTTGTTTTTGTTTTTCCCTTCCCTGGAATAAGAATGGATGAGCCTGTATTTTAAGGAAATGAAAATAAGCAGGTCTTGCACTCAGATATTAAAGCATTGTAATGCTACCTTAATTTTTAAGGTGTGCATTAGAACAAAAGAGGCCTCATCTGTTAAACAGAATAGAAAATTACAATGTCCAATACAAAATTATTTTTGAAATGGTGCTTTTAAAAATTAACAATAGGTAGATTAATCAGATTTTGCCAAAATTTAATCTTTATGATCATAGTTTATTTTATAATAAAAAAAGTAAACAGTCAAACCCTAAGTGCGGACATGGCAGTCCAGCAGTGTAGCATACAGAGCCCTTCAGCTGCTGCCCCCTCCTGCCCAGGAGGATGAAGCCTCCAGCTTTCCTGTCTGTATCCAGACCATTTTCATTAGAAGGAGCTTTTACTCAAAGTGAATTAAAAAGTGAGGACTCACTGAGGGTATTACAAACAGTTTTGCATTCATAATACTTAAGGCCACGTGGGGAAAATCTATTAGTAAAGAATGTGGACGTATGTTCATTTCAACTCTAGTGATATATTCTCATGCTGCACAGTTAAGGCTTTGGGAGCTAAACACATAAAGATAACAATAGAAGATGCTTTTTATAACACATGGAATTCCCTAATTGTACTTTATTCACTTCATATGTTATTACAAATACGAGACCAAGTAATTTTTATTGCTTACTATATTAACTAAGTGTATTATATGTCATCTAAGTATCTACATATTCTATTAGCTTAGTATATTAACCCTGTAATATTTTATTATTAAATGAATACTGGTTCTCTAGCTACATAAATTATATAAAGCATTTTCTAATGTTTAAAATGTTATTTGTCCAAGCTTGACAAAAATGAATATGTGCAGCTGTCTATATTGGCAGTTCATAGTTAGTAATTCCATTTGGCGTGGTTCACTAAAAATTGTTATTTAGTAAATGCAATTAATTTAAGTTACTTTCTCAAAAGCAGAAATGCTAGGAAAGTATGATTGAATATTATAGCATATAAGGTAATTAACCACTTGTAGATGATCTATTTCTAACACCAGCAAACCTACAAGTCCTAATGCTATTTGAAATTCTTTTCCTAAAAATAATGTTCAATGTCTCTTTACTTTGTAACAGCATTATACATTTCTGTTCTACAGTTGCATAATGAATAATTTGATTTTTTTTTATTTCCCAGGCAGATTGACTTGAAATTGATTTAGAATTCACAGGCATCTGTCCTGAATTCTGAATGCAATTCTCAGATATTAAACAAATTGATATTACATGGAGTGGGAAACTTCCTGAGGTCTAGTTTAATGGCTTGCCAATGTAATGGAGATTTTTAAAAATACATTTTTTTATTGATTTCAAAGAGGAAGAGAGAGGAAGAGGAAGATAGAAACATCAATGAGAAGAGAGACTCATTGATCAGCTGCTTTCTGTACACCCCACACTGGGGATTGCACCTGTAACCCAGGCATGTGCCCTGATTGCAAATTGAATCATGACCTGGTTCATAGGTCAATGCTCAACCATTGAGCCATGCCAGGTGAAATTTTAAAAAGTCAAGTGCTTTGATATCCTGAAGTGAAGGGAATTACAGAAATACAGAATATCATTTCATATCCACATAGCTAATATGCCCTAGTGTTGAATTTGAAGATTGTTGTGTATTAATAATCTTCCATGTTTCAAACATGGGGTGGGGGTAGGATGCAGAAGGGACTGAGAGTTTGATGGTTGAGGAAGAATAAGGTAAACATTAGTAGTTTTGTATTCATTTGTCTAAATTATAGGATTGAATTTCTAACTGGGTAGTTATGACTGTGGCTCAATGCCTGGCACTGTATATATTCTTGCCACTATTATTCTGCCTATGGAAATGATTTATGAAGCAAAAGAATGAAGGAAAAACCCAGCATTTTTTTTAACAACTTGAAACTGTCAAATGCATCTCTGATGATATAACAGCAAAGAGTAAAATGACGGCTAATCAATGGAAAAATCAGCCTGTCTTTAAAATGTGGCAGCTTGAGGTGAATACTTTTATCTAGTGAAACTGTCTGCTAAGGGATACTCAAAAGAATTTCTAGAAAACTTTAATGACTGCTCAGAATAAATCACATTATCATGTCAATTTTGACTGCCAGAAAACTTTCGAGGGTTGAAAGAGAGGAAAATTAAATAATTCCTATAGAATTGCTTCATTTTAATTAAAGAGAAGAGAGTATACTATATCTGGGATTTAAAACTTTTTTTGTAGATGAAAATACTTTGGAAAAAAATGGAAATTAATACCATTCATGACCCAGTCCTTATAATGGATAGTTCTTTCCTTTTTAAAGTTTTTCTTTAAATCAGACAATAAACATTGTCTCAAATTCTTCTAACTCTCTACTTGTGACCTTGCTTCCTTCATTTCCCATGTGCCCTGGGAATTTTCTTGATTAAACATTTTCTTTTCCTTATATATTTAGTTTCTCCTTGTCCACTGGTTCCATCCCCTCAACCTACAGAAAAAGGTCTTTCTCTTAGACAACCATTTAAAAAAGTGTTCGGCTACCATATTTACCATATTTTCATATTTTACTTTATTTTTGGTTTACAGAGTTCATTGAGATGCAGATTCTAATCCTTGCTTCCATTTCTTGACTTGCCAGCTAGCTCGTACCTCACTCAGCCTTGCCATCCATACCTCCCTTGCCCCTCCTCTGTGATTCTGTATCTGAGAATCTCTAGGGACACCTCCCTTATGAAATCTTTTATTTTCCAGTTCTTAACTGCTTCACATTTGGAAGGGGGGGGCATTCATAATAGTATTAACCATGCTTTTTCTCTTTATTATTTCTAACGGGCAAGATTTAAATATCTGTACTTGGGAAGTAGAACAGTCTGGTCACAGCAACATGGAGCTGAAATGTCACCATGACATACCAGCACTGCACATGTCATCCTTCCTATTTTACCTACTTTTTCATACCCCCACTATCTTCTCAGATTTTCTTTCTTCTTCTTCTCTTTAAATGGGTTTTCTTTTCTTGATCTATAATTCTCTTACTGGTCTCATATTCAGTGGATGGAAATACTGGCATGTGAGCATAAGCGATGATGAGTCATCTGCATCACAGGCCCGAGGGGATGGCAAGGATCTGGACCTGACAAGGTTAGGGACCTAGGCTGACTCCCCTGGTGAGAGAGTTCTCCCCTGGGGAATTCTCCCAGAGGCTGTGCCAACTGTGTGCTCTTCTTAGGTGTACACAGATCTTCTGGAGACCGAGCAGCAAGAGATTAGGTTGTAGTAATCATTTCAGAGCAGGACCCAGCCCGTGGGGGACATGGAGGAGAGCTTTCTGGCTGCCTGAGAGCAGGGTTTGGGATCCAGGTTTAGAATATAGGTGCAGTGGAGAGCTGGGGTGCTAAATAGGTAACCCAGATGTGTGACCTTGGAGATCTGTGCTGAAGGAAAAGATGAGTTTGTTGTCCCCCTTCTCCAAATATCACTCTTACCCTTTTTGAAGAGTGAGGTAATTATTTTTATTGCTACTTGACCCAGATTGATGCTCCTGTGGAAGTACTGGCCCTTTAAGGATCCATGAATCTGAGTTCCAGCTGGTTCAGTGATTCCTATTGGCTTTTATTGACTCTTAGCCTCTACAACAGCAGGCCAGGAGAAATGCCTCCTTGGTGAAGGAGATTTTCAGAGCGTCTTGTTCAGTCCCTTCCCAGGTCTAATCCTCTCTTTTGCTGTGGAAACCAACATATTTATCAGAGAAGCTTACCCCAGACCTCATCTCCTTCTTTGACATTCGATAAGTCATTCTGACTGCAGACATCTGGGAATACCCATAGCGGGTTATGAGGACTGTAAGTTTCCCACACATTACATGACATTAGAGTGAGGGCGGGCAGAGGAGAGGAGAGGAGAGGGGCCCTATCAAAATACTGTACACATGCTGCTCAGGAAAATACAAGATATAGCTAGTGTTCTAAAGCAATGAACAAGCAGGAGGCCAGATGCATACAAATGAAGGCCAGTAAGCAGGACCATTTAGCGTCTGGAAAGCAATTTCGTACTCCTAATTTAGGTACTGAAAAGTTAGAGCAGGCAAATCAGCAATGTTCTCCCCATCTTCATGCATGCCAATATTTTGAAAGGCTTAACATCTGTAGTTATTATGTCTATTTTTCTTTAATACTTTAATCAGTACTTCTCAATAATGATGTCTGCTATGTTCCTATGAAGTAGTTTCTACTTAATGGCCATTGGAAATAGCCCAGACATTGGAAAGGGCCAGGGGCTTGGATCCATGTATCTGGATCTGACTCCATGCTCTTGCAGAATAACTAAGGATGTGTGACCTTGGTTTGCTGAGATAATATCTCTAGTTAATTCTCTAGGCCTTGCACTAGGGGTTAGAGACAGGAAGGCTAAGATCATTCATGGAGAGCTTACAGTGTGCCAAGTGAAATACAAAGATGTGTAGGATGGAAAGGAGAACTGCTTAGTAAACAGCTTGCATAAATACAGTGGCATGCATTTATCCTATACTAGAGGCCTGATGCACAAAATTCCTGCAAGGGGCTCGGTCCTCGCAGCCCCAACTGCCTCGCGGCCCTGGCTGCCTTGTGGCCTTGCGGCCATGCCCCCCACCCACTGGTCATTCTGGAAGGTTGTTCCAGAAGGTTGTTCTGCCGTCCAGTCGAATTAGCATATTAGCTCATTATTATATAGGATAATAAAAGCCTAATATGCTGAGTATCCAGTTGTCTGGTTGGCCATTCAACCAATCAAAGTGTAATATGCTAATGATATGCTAAGGCCGCTCAACCACTCACTATGATGTGCACTGACCACCAGGGGGCAGACACTCTGACCAATAGGTTAGCTTGCTGCTGGGGTCTGGCTGATCAGGACTGAGCAAGACGGGCTGGACAAGCCCTGGAGCCCTCCTGTGGTCCCTCCCCAGCTGGCCAATCTCCTACATCCCTCTCTGGCCCTGATCGTGCACTGGTGGGATCCCTCAGCCTGGCCTGTGCCCTCTCACAATCCCGGCTGAGGAACTCCCCC
>NW_005371455.1:1645092-1717292 GCF_000412655.1 Myotis brandtii | reverse complement strand
TGCATGAATTTCATGCACTGGGCCTCTAGTATAGTATGAAATGCAACTACTCTGTGTGTGTGGGGTGGGGGGGGGGCAGTGGGTTGGTAATGTTAGGGAGGGTGAAATCATAGAAGAGTTCCTGGAGGAGGTGGTGCATGAGTAGGAATTAACTTGATGAAGTATGAATGAGTGTTTCTCAGATTGCAAGAACATCAATTGCATATGGAGGCCTGGTGGATAGAGTGTGCATAAATTATTCATCCCATGGATGGATCCAGGGCAAGAGGAGAAATCAGGCTAAGTGGGTGAAGTGGGGGCAGATCCTGGAGAGCCTTAGAGGACTTGCAAGGGGCTGGACTTCAACCTGAGAGCCTTGGGAACGTGCTGGTGAGCTAAGCAGGGAAATGCATGGTCAGATTTCTGTTTTACAAGATCCCTCTGTTCCTTTAATTTGTTCTTGAGATTCCACATATAAGTAAAATCATATGGTATTTGTCTTTCTCTATGACTTATTTCACTTAGTTGAAACCCTCTAGGTCCACCCATTCTGTTGCAAATGGCTAAGATTTCATTCTTTATTACGGTCAAGTAATATTCCGCAAACAAAATAGAGACTCATAAACTGATGGTTGCCAGAGGGAGGGGTTTTGGAGGGTTTGGGGCTGGGTAACAAAAGGTGAATGGATTAAGAACTGAACATTGGTAGTCACAAAATAGTCATGTGAATGTAAAAACATAGCATAGGGAATATAGTCAATAATATCTTAACTTGATGTATGGTGTCAGGTGGGTGCTGGAAATATCAGAGGGATCACTTTGTAAAGTATGTGATCGTCTAACCACTATACTGTATAGCTGAAACTAATACAAAATATTACTGAATGTCAGCTGTAATTGAAAAATGAAATTTAAAATAAGAAGGGTCCCTCAGGCCACAGGGTGGAGAATAAATCTGAAAGGGTCAAAGCCACAGGGCAGTGAGAGTGAGTAAGGTGAGAAATTATGAATGTCTGAAGTGTGTGCTTGGAGTAGGAATGGGAGGGAGTGGATAAACCTGAACCATATTGAGGGAGTAAAATCAAGAGGCCTGAGGACTGAATTTTTATCTTCATATATCAAAAGAGTTAATGTTTTCTACAGTAAGTTAAGACCAGTTTTTTAATAATTCCAAGTATGCAATCTTAGAACTTTCAGTAATTTGTGGGAAATTGTTTGTTTGTTTTTTGCATGATATAACTTTTTTGCATAGAATACAAGTCTTTTTTCTGGTTCATAGTTCACTTTACATACCCACCAGTATGATTATTAAATGCCTATAATTTATGTAGATATATATTTTAAACATTCTTAATCCAAATTCTACAGCATCTAGCATTTTTCAAATCTATTTAAAGCTATTTATATTTAATTTATCTCCCAATAGTATTGCTTAGTGTGCTCATTTTACATTTAGAAAATAAAAATAAAAATATTTTTAGACACATTTTTAAAAAATAGAAACACATTTCCCAATCTGGTAGAATGCAATATCAGTAACAGGGAGTAAGTAGTGCCCAGCAATTCTTAGCTCTTCACCATATCCTCTCAAAATGGACTTCTGAATCTATATGTTTTTTTTTCCATTCCGGCAGATTAAAGGAATTGGAATTACCTTGTAATCCTTTCTAGCTAGACGCAAGCAGTGGTGTTATAGCATTCTTTATCATATAGTGACACCTGGTGGCCAAACAGAACATGAGGAAACACGCCGGCAGGTGGCTGTATACTTATAAACATAGCACAGACTAAGTATATACGATGGGCCCAAACCCAGTTTTGTACACTAATGTTATGCAATGAAAGTCACGTTATTTCTTTTTGGAAAATTTTCTAGCCCCAGGAAAGTGGTGAAGATAGACACAGATGCAGGTGAGTTTGTAGAAAGAGAAGCACAGGCAGGGTGGAGAGGTGAGGGAGTCTGCTGACTGCGTGTGGGGCCAGGTCAGCCAGCATCTAGGACAACCAATTACCCAGGCTTCAGAGCCAGCCACACCCCTTCCAGGTCCTGGTTATCTAGTATCGTTATTTCTTGTCCAGAAATCTTATCCTGGGATATTGGCACCTCCTATATCTTCTTGCTTCCAGACGGCTTTGGCTTTTTTTCTAAATATGTTTTTATTGATTTTAGAGAGAGACTGAGGGAGAAAGGGGAGAGAGAGAGAGAGAGAGAGAGAGAGAGAGAGAAAGAAACATAGAAACATAGAAACATAGAAACATAGATTGGCCACCACCCACACACATCAAATTTGGATGGAATATGCAACCCAGGCATTTGTCCCGAATCGAAGCCGTGACCTCGTGACCTTTTGGTCAACCAACTGAGCCACACCTACCAGGGCAGCTCTAACTTTTGACGTCAGGAGTATTTTCTGATAATATCATTTACCTTTCTATCATGCTTTTTTTATAAAAAAGTAATTCCTCCAAGGAAATATCCCAGCACAATTTAATTTCTCTTTTATACTTCAATCAATAAATATGGAGCTACAAATAGAATTAAGCAAATAACAGAATAAGATTTGACATATTATTTTTAAAATTGCAATTTAAATTCTCATTTGTTTGCCTCCCTGTTGTCTTTAATCAAAATTATTACATTTTCAATCTGGTTTTATTTCTTTTTCACAAGGGAAAAAGTAAGAATCTGTATTTTTTTCAATGAGGGTAATATTCTCTTTTGAGAATATTGACAGAGTCTATGAGTCTGAGTTCATCTTTATTTCAGATAATTAGTAGTAAATATAACAGGGAATATGATGTAATTGATTATCACATATGATAATCATATATCAGTATCATATCATCAATTGATATATAGATATCTAAGTTTAAACATGTGATGGCAGATGCCATTTGATTATCATTTATTAATTAGTCATACTTTAAAATTTAGGAACCACACAAGTTCTTTAATTGAGTGAGCTATTTACTGGTGAAAAATGTGGTTTAGTTAAAATGTCTGCCTCCTTTCTTTTCTGATTTTTTATGTTAATAGTGCTTGTCTTTAGCCTGCAAGGTTGTATTTTCCCCTTCTCATATGCTTCTCATGGGAAAGTACTTGGTACCCATTTATAAGATTTTACTTTGATTCAGTGGTGAAGTAAACGCACGCACGCACGCACGTGCGCGCCTCCTGCCCCTACCTGTAAAACCATTCGATTGAATCAACCAAACTCCTTAATGTTCTTCCCAAACTTCATCTCTGGCAGCATATTCTAGAAACTTTACCTAAACTGATTTAGTCCCATTGTTCATTTCCCTAATGTATGTAGTGTAGTCAGAACAAAATAGTATGTGTTCTCTGATATTCTGCTTACTACATACATTCTTTGAGCTTAGGCTTTAGGGAAATGGTTACCCAGAGATGCTTAAGCAGCTGACATAACCAAGGGCTTAAATGAGTCCAGTGCTGGCCCTGTGCTGGTCCTGCTAGTGGACAATGGGACTGCATAGTGTAGGGCAAACAGAACAAGCTTGTGTTTGAATCAACCACATCCCTCTATGCTTCTGTTTCTTTTTTTTAATATATATTTTTGTTGATTTCAGAGAGGAAGGGAGAGGGAGAGATAGAAATATCAATAATGAGAGAGAATCATTGATCAGCTGCTTCCTGCACACCCTCCACTGGGGATTGAGCCCGCAACCCAGGTCTGTGCCCTTGACCAGAATCAAACCTGGGACCTTTCAATCTGCAGGCCAATGCTCTATCCACTCAGCCAAGCCAGCTAGGAATGCTTCTATTTCTTCATCTATAAAATAGGGTAATAATATTGACTCCAAGTTTGTAATAATAACCTTATGGGATCCCAGGTGTCTAATGGTAGACACTCATGGATGTTAGATAATTTTCTCCTTTCTATAGTAACATCTTCTATCTAAAGCCAGCCTTGAAGCTATTTCCTAGAAAAGCCTTTGGGGACAGTTCCTAACTGAAAGATTGTTAATGTCGCTGGACAGTGGCTATAGATACAATAATGGCATTTGCTCTCCCTTATCTACCCCCCAATGCACAAAAACCTGATGAATCTTGAAGTGAGAACTCATAAGGCCACTGCTAACACTAAGTGTGTAAGCTTCTCTGTGGTGTATTTGGGAATTCTCATTGCTTTAGTAGCTTCTGAAGCAGTGAAAACCTTTAGGTTCACATTAAATATCAAATTTATTCAGGTTTAGTGGTCTCTGAAGATTGCTCCTAGTATATCTGGAAGAAAGAGGAGGGACTGACCGAAAGGGTAGGATGAAGGATGAAGTGATGGCATAGGTTGGTGTTCCTGCTTCACCTAGGAACCTTGGCATAAAGAAATTTATCAGTATTTTTGTTTTTCATTCTCACCTGAGGATATTTTCTCCATTGAGTTTTAGGAAGAGTGGAAGGGAGAGAAGGAGGGGAGACAGAGAGAGAGATAGAAAGATTGAACAAACAGACACATGGATTGGTTAACTCCTGCACATGAACTGATTGGGGCCAGGAATCGAACCCATGGCCCTTAAGTGTGCAGGCCAATGCTCTAACCACTGGGAATACTGGCCAGGACTACCATTATTTTTTAACAACATGATTTCCATAAAGGACATCTTTCTATTTACAGTTAATTAGTAAGACATGACTCTTGTTTTAAAGAATGTAATGCAAATGATAAGAAAAAATAAAATGATGTGAAAAGGCATTGTTAAATCCTACTTTTGATTGATACTCAGCTTTTCCATCAATGATATTCTCTTGAAAACTTCCAGGATCAAACCACTCAGTTGTGACAGAGAGTGGGGCTTCCCCCTGTCCTAGATTGAGGGTGGATTCATAGTTTGTAAACTAGGACATACTCGTATAAATAGACAGAATAGCTAATACCTGGATGATTCAGAAAAGCAAAGATCACTAGTATTAAAAGTCCCTTTGTTACTTGGTACAGTTCATATTATCCGATTTATAAACCGGAAAGTGATTTCCATCAGACATATTGCTGAAAGGCACACAAGTAAGTATTCTCACAACCAAGGTAAGAACGCAGGTCTTTTCATTGCAGTAGCATTGAAGAGAATGGTGAAGGAGGTATTATGTTCTCACTCTCTGTCAGCTCCCTAAAGATACCCCAAGTAATCATGCAGTCTGAGTAAAAGAGGTGCTTGCTCTGCGGATGCAGCTTCAAGACTGGTCCTGTCTCTCTCCCAACCAGGCTCCCTCTCCGAAAACTGCATGCCTCTGCTTTAGTTGGTCTTCTGAAAGGACCAGAAACACATATGTGCATCTGTTGTCTTCTTTAACCTGCATCACACTTCTTTAAAAAAAAAAGTAACTTGTATGCATGCGTATTAGCATAACCAAGGGACACAGACACTGGGGTTGTAGGGGCTTGCCCAGGGTGGGAATGTCTGGGGCGGGTGGTGGTGGGGGGTGGTCAGTTGGGGAAAAAGGAGACATATGTAAAACTTTAGACAGTAAATAAAATTTTTTAAAAAAGTATATTTTTATTGATTTCAGAGAGGAAGGGAGAGGGAGAGAGAGACAGAAACAGCAATGATGAGAGAGAATCACCAATCAGCTGTCTCATGCACGCCCCTTACTGGGGATCGAGCCCACAATGGGCATATACATATACGGAATCAAACCAATGACTTCTTGGTTCCTGGGTTGCCGCTCAGCTGCTGAGCCACACCCGGCTGGGCCCTCACACTTATTAAGCTTTTTCTGATCACTGATGGTCATGTCGGTATTATTTTGCTTTCCTTTCATTTTTTTTCCTTCTTGCTCACATTGACACTAAACCATCTTTCTAAAACCCGTAAATGTCCGTGCTTCTCTTCTGCTCTGCTCACACAAATAGTTTAAGCTTCTGTCCATCCCCACTCACTACAAGGAGATCAGCTGTTGTGTGTGGGCCTGGGCACAGAGGACGCCCTTGGTTCTTGAGTTCCAAATAGGACTGTCTTGGTTATTTCTCAGCTTCCCTGGTGCTTGAGCAGGTCTGTGAGCTTTCGGTTCTCCATAGGTAACATGGGTCTGAGGTGGCCACTGAGGTTTGCTGTGAGACTTAATGAAAACACTCTGCAGAGTAGCTGACGTAGAGTAAACACTAAATATATGTTAGCCAGGGCGCTGCTGGACAATGGATGCTCTTCTATGTTCTCTTTGCACTAAAGAGATATTTTTCACCTTGACTTTTATGTTTTGAAAAATGATCTAAATTCACCATTTTAGTTAATAGAGATCTTAATTTTTAAGATTTGCTATATTGCAAGTTCAGTTAAAACTGACCAACTCCTCAAAAGGGGCTATCATTTTAGATATTTACAATGAAAGATAAGTCATGTATGGTGGTCAGATTGCCACATCCTTGGAAAAGATTCATTATTGGTGAATACAGTGCCAGGAAATAAGGTATAAGCCATTGTGTAGCAATCAGTCTTTGGCCCCAAACCTTCAAACAAATTGTTTCCCAAATAAATCATCGCCGGTAACTTCCATTTACCATCCATTTCTTTTGCTAATGTCAATAATCCTAATTCAGCAGTTTGTTCTTTGCTGTCATTTTAAGTCTATTATGCTTTTAGTTTATGACTGTACATTTATAATTATGCAGATACCAGCTGTGCATAGATTAATTTTATCAGAGATTAATTGCTACATATTTTAAGTGGTCATGTCCTAGTGACCACCGTTTACATTTCTAGGTAAGGATCAATTCATTTAAATCAGCACTTAGAAGGTGCGTTGTGGACAGGGATGGGCGGAGGGGCAAGTGGCCAGATCCTTCATAATGTCCTAGCAGCCTTCCATCTCTGTGTCCAGCTGAATTAAGCTTTGCACTACCTCGTAAATTATAGTAAGGAAAGGCCAATTTTCTCATCGGTTAACTGCTGCCTGGCAGGAGTATAACTCTGGGAGATAAACAATAGCCATGGCAAAACCCCTCACGTTGTCACTAGTTTCAACTCATACAGCTCAGCCCTGCTGCCATGTGATGCAGGCCTCACCCGGCTGCCAGGTGCAGAGTGGAGATAAGTGGTGGGAGAGAAGGCGGAGGGTGGGGGGTGTAAGGAGCCTCAGTGGCAAAAAGAACATAGCCCTATCGGATAAAGTGCAACAGCCTAAAGGAATAGAGACCCAGAGGAGCATGCTAACAATTAGCACCTCACACTCAGCACTCCTTTGGGTAAGAAAGCTAACAGCTGCACTTTCTTAGATGGTAAATTGCTCCAAAGGAATAATATTCTGTTTTTCAAGCAATCCCTGGTCTGTGATTTTCCACATGGAGCTGCCACGAACAGTAGAAAGTAGCAGCAGATGCCCATGGTCTTCATGTCTTAACTTCATATTCTTTTGAAATGTGCATCATTAAAAATTATTTTGTGGTAGCAGTTTTACTTCTGGTGCCTAGCACTGGCTGACACATAGTAAGTTCCCAATCTTTGTTAATCGAAAGAAAGAATGAATGGCAGTATGTGCTGGGTGGCAGATGAGGCAAAATGAGTCCTTCAGTTTACTTGAAGGATTATAATTACAGTCAAAACTTATTTACATTTAAGGGAGAAGAAATGGTGTGGATAGTGCAAAATTACTGATAATAATAATAACAATAATGACAATAATAAAATAATGTATCAAATGGTGTGGATAGTGCAAAATTACTGATAATAATAACGACAATAATAAAATAATGTGTCTTTTACCTTGCCATGTGCTTTAGCCCTTTGGTTTAAATCAGTGTAGCTTTTACCTTGGATTTTGGAGAACTGAAATAAAAACCATCAAGGCATCAGTCTTGGAAAGCTGCCTCTGTGTAGGTTTCACTTCTCAGGTAACTCTTGGCATCTCTTTCCATAAACTACTTCTTCCGTCAAGGTCAGTAACTTTATGTTGCTCTATTTTCCCCTACCTCCTTGACCATTACATCTCCCTTTCCTTGGCTTGTTCCTCTTTCCTGCCACCTCAGTATGGCTTTTCTCTAAACTTGTATCCTTTTTCCCATTGGATTCTCCCTAAAAGGGCCATTGTTGGGACCCCAGGTACTCTACATCTTCTCTCTAGTCCCAGTCTCTCTCCTGAGGCCCAGGCCTGTGTCCAGCTCTATCTGTGCCATGGTAATTTGGATTATTTCTAAGCATCTTACAGTTCTCAAACTAAACCTAGCATTTTCCCTCTGTCAAGCCTAACCTTTGTTCTCCTTGTATTTCTTGTTTTAGCTCAAGGAACTGCCTTTTTAACGTAGCCATTCAATCTAGAGACTGATCCACTTTTCTCTCCAGTTAATCTTGAAAACCTATGAGTTCGGTTCCTTTTTAGACTCTTGGCTTGGCTCTCTCACCTTCATCTTGATGACCGCTGGGTTATTCAGGCGCTTATTTTTTGTTTGGATCACTGCAATAACTTCCTAGCGACTTGCCCCACCCTCCTCCCAACATCTTCCCTCTATATTCATCATCTCTGCCAGTCTGGCTTTCCCAAAATGCAAGTCAGGTCTTATGTATTACTCACCAGTGAGATGCCGTCTTTAGGATAAACTTCAAAGTCCTTAGGGTGACATCAAATCATTTCACTGGGCCCTGACTGTCTCTTTCATCTCATATCCTCCTTTTAATCACCTTTCATTTTATGTTCTGCCTTAATTAACTGTTCACTATTCTTAAGATGAACAACTGCTGTTTCATTCACAGGTTGTCTCTCATGGTAGTTCCTCTGGCTGAACTTCCTTCTATCTCTCTTACCTAATATTTTTATGTTCATCCTAGCTGAGGAAGCTAATTCTCCCAATAACTAAGACACTAATTATTCTATGTTATGATTATGTTTTGTGCATATTAATATTAAACATGTTATTATTTTCACTTTCTGTCTCTTCAATGTAACACTAGGAGGCGAGAGACCAGACCTCATGCATACTCTTATTGGCATGGTTAACACATAGACATAAAGTTAATGTTTGTTTAATGAATATTAAATGAATATACTCTGCTTTGATCTTCTGGCTATCCAGTTTATGCACCTGTAATTTATTTTTAACCTTCTAGACTGTTGCAATATGCCAAATCAACTTCTCCACAATAGACATTCCGTGCCTTCATGATCCATTCATTATATTACTAGGTTCTATCTGGCAACCATGATCTTCTTAATTGGCTTAACCCGTTCTATGTTATCCAGTGTTATACAAAGAATCTATGTAATTTAAATCATCATCAACAGATATACATCAAAATCCAGAGTTCAGAAGAGAACATGACATCTCATTAAGCACGAAGAATATTTTTCAATCATGCTATGTTTCTTGGAAAGCAATTAACACATTGCACATTATTTCTGTGAGACACAAACTGTTTCTTTCCCATCTTAATTTGCCTGCTTAAAAATAGACGGAGAAAGATAGATGAGTTTACACTCAAGGTGTATGCATTTTTCTTGTGACCAATGAACCAATTTCCTTTTCATATTTGCAGAATATTGGTACAATTATTCTTTCATCAGACATGAAATGTGAGTGTATAACCAGTTGTGGAAACCACCTAGTAATTTATTAGGTTGATAACAGCAATTAAGTCATAATTGCTTCTGAGAAATAGAAATTGACTTTGCATTTTAAATGGATCATTTAACATTCCAAACCAAAGACAGAGTGTAAATAATTTCTGGGATAAAAAGTTTGTTTCTCTTATAAAAGATTCTTAAAAATTCAACCATCGATAATCTAGTAACTAATTATTCAGTTGCCGGCTTATTGGATTCATGTCATCGTTTCATTCCCCGCCCCCAGGCTACTTTCCATCTTACTCTTTAAGGATGTAATAAGGAAGAGGATTCTAGACAGAAATGTAACATGTTGGTAGGCCCATGGCTTTTCAGGTGTAAAAATCATGCTTAGCTTGTTAACCACGCAAAGTGGATAGCGTGCCTAATTTGGCCAAGGAGCCATTGTTTACCAACTGTGGTTTAGTCAGACCTTTATATGAGACTTTCAGATGTTTGCGGAATTTTTATTTCTATGACACTGTTCTTTCAATAACACTTCCCTCTTCACACATTCACACTCTGTACTTAAATGCACTCACTGAAAATGCCTGTTGGTTTAGCTTCCCCGGTGTGGAAATTGAAAATAGTTCCCTCTTTCAGATAAATCATGATTAGGATTGTACAGTCCTGTCTCACCAGCCAGAAGAACTGGCTGCCTCGGCTAGTCTGCCTCACACTGAGAGCAGAACCAACACTGGTCATCCTGATAGATGACGTGCTCCACCCTAAGAATTCTGAGTCTCCGGTCACTGAGCCACATCACATACGAGTGTGGACCAAAAGGAACATCTCTAGTTGAAGTGCCACCCACATACATTTGGCTGCAAAGGCTAGGTTCCCTGTGGCGCCCCATTGTTCTCCAGAAGCCATTGGAGAAAGGGACATTTATGTTCATGACCCCTAAATCTGCTAATCAGCAAATATTTACCAGCTGTTTATGTGAGAAGCACTCAGCTGGGTGCCATAGGATATACCAAAGTTTAGGAAAGCATTGTAATTGGTGATTTTCCCTTCTACTTCATTATTCTTCCTCCTCCTCTTTCTCCTCCTTCCTCCTCCTCCTCCTCCTCCTCCTCCTTCTTCTTCTTCTTCTTCTTCTTCTTCTTCTTCTTCTTCTTCTTCTTCTTCTTCTTCTTCTTCTTCTTCTTCTTCTTCTTCTTCTTCTTCTTCTTCTTCTTCTTCTTCTTCTTCTTCTTCTTCTTCTCTCTCTCTCTATCTCTTTCTCTCTCTCTCTCTCTCTCTCTCTTTCTCTCTCTCTCTCTCTCACACACACACACACACACACACACACACACCAATAATAATGCTGGGAGAAGATGCTGGGACAAGAGCCAAATGGGTAAGCTAGATGGTAACTGACATTGAGCTCGATAATAGGACTTAATGAAAGAGAGCCTTCTACACAAAGAGTTGAAGTGAGCCTTCCCTGAGTAGGGTCAACATGGGCTTCTGAGAAGCAGCAGGGAGGAAGTTGGTACTGAAATATTCAATAGAGAAAGATTGATAAGACAGTAACTTATGAGGCTTACTGAGGTGGGATGAGGCAGTCAGAGGCCACTGTGACTGGAACCAGGGGTTCATGAGGAGAGTCCTGGAAGATGACCTTTGAGGGGCAGGGGCTCGTGTCAGATTACTGAGAATCTTAAAGGTCAGGGATCTTAAACATGGAGTAAATGGATGTGAGCTTATATTTCTTTAGGCTATACTTGCTGCAAATGACATCGTAATTCTGAGGGTTGAAAGAAAAATGCAACCCATTGCCTAGTTCCATTGGGAATTGTGACATCCTGGATAATAAAAGGTTAATATCCAAATCAATCGACTGAACAGCAGAATGACCAGTTGCTATGATGCGCACTGACCACCAGATGACGGACGCTCAATGCAGGAGCTGCCCCCTGGTGGTCAATGCACTCCCACAGGGGAGCACTGCTCAGCCAGAAGGACTTCATTGTTAATATGTATCGCTTCTATGTGTCATATACTATCCTAAGCTCTTTACACAACTTAATTTTCCAGCAACCTTATAGTATAGATCAGTGATGGTGAACCTAAGAGGGTGCAGGCCGGGCTGAGGGACACCGCCCCCCCCGCCCCCCGCCGCCCCGAGTGCACGAATTTCATGCATTGGACCTCTAGTATATTATAAAGGGAATGATAGAAATAGAATTGGAGAACCACTGGGTAAGATTGCACATCTGTAAGCTGTCAGATGGTTGGTGATAATAGGTAATTGGGGAGCCAGTAAATATTTTAGGCCAAAAGGGTAGTATGGTTAAGCAGAATGTTAAGAATGGTCCATTAGGGGGAAAAATAAGTTGTATAAGAAAGGTCAATTTAGAGTCTTGATGATGAATTAAATGGGAGTCGATAATGCCCTGAATAAAGGGTGCAGGATGGAGTGACAATGAAAATATAAACTACTAGAAGCCTGGTGCATGAAATTTGTGCAGGGGGGGGGGGCGGGGCGCGGAGGCATCCCTCAGCCCAGCCTGCACCCTCTCCAATCCGGGACCCCTTAGGGGATGTCCAACTGCTGGTTTAGGCCATGGGATCAGGCCTAAAGTGGTAGTCAGACATCCCTCTCGCAATCCAGGACCTCTGGCTCCTAACCACTTGCCTGCCTACTGCCTTGATTGCTGCCTAACTGCTCTCCTGACAGCCTGATGGCCCCCAACTGCCCTCCCCGGCTGGCCTCATGGCCCCCACCTGCCCTCCCCTGCCGGCCTCATGGCTCCCAACTGCCCTCCCCTGCCGGCCTCATGGCCCCAACTGTCCTTCCCTGCTGGCCTAATCGCCCCTAACCACCTCTGCCTCGGCTCCCACCACCGTGGCTTTGTCCGGAAGGAAGTTGGACAGTAGAAAGATGTCCAGTCTCCCAGTCTAATTAGCATATTACCCTTTTATTAGTATAGATTATATAAAAGAACTATTTTAAAGGACTTTATTGTTAATATTTATCGCTTCTATGTGTCATATACTATCCTAAGCTCTTTACACGTCTTAATTTTTCAGCAACCTTATAGTATAGATACTGATATTATTCTTACTGTTCCAATGAGGAAACTGAGACATGTCTCCTTTAAGCACCCTGCTCAGCTAGAAGTTACAGCTAGGAGGAGTTGGAGCCAGAATTCTAATCCAAGCCATCCAACTCTGTACTGTTTTACACCTGGCCTAGATAATACTAATGCTTGAGCATTCCTCAGTGGTTCTAGTTTTTCATGAATGCACTAGGAGAAAGAAGTGCGATTATAGGTTCCCATGTTTTCCCTGCTTCTATTTTTTCTCCATTGAAGTGAAGGTGCTAGGCTTTGGAGAAAGATGAAGAGATCATTCTTACACACCTTCTACTTAAGAAGGTGATCATACCTCCAGCTGTCAAAGTCCAGTGTGCAACCATAGGTACAGAGCTGGGTCTCAGGAGGGTGAGGACTGGACGTGGAACTGGAGTTCTTGTTCATAAGCACGTGATGACTCTGGTGTGGGAGTAGTTGATGTCCTCAAGAAAGAGGATATTGAGAGAGCTGAGGACAAGGAGCAGGTGTCACGAGCAAGGGGGGCATCCTTGAAAGGAGTCACTCACACACGTTTGTGTCTTTCCATAATGCCAGCTCTATTAGGGGAGACCTCCCTAATCAGCCAATAGGGTTACACGCAAGTTACATGAAGAACTGGGGGGAGCTTACATAATAGAGTGAGCAGAGGGAGCATCCAGTGCAAAGTCCTGATCCCTGGTGGCATCCAAAGTATCAAACCAGGCAGCTGGAACCAGGTAGCGCTCCTACAGGGGAGTGGAAGTCCCATTGGGCTCCGCATGTGACAGCCAAGCTTGAGTGTTGGGTGGTCAGAGCTTTGCGTTCTTATGGCCCACAGTGGGTGGCAGTCTCACTCAGATTGGTGTCCAGATGGAGTCCTTATCCAAGTGTCCAGACATTCCCTTTGGGGTGTTTTAGGCCTATGCCAAGGGCATTTCCATTGCAGCTTATTTCCTCACTCTCAGGCATATTGCTACTTAACAGTTATTGTCATGGCCTTGACTTCATAATGGGTTGTCAAAGGTGTCCAGAAAGTCTGCTCTGCTCCTGCCCTATACAGCTAGACCTAGAGAAATACCACCTGCTGGGGGAGATCAAGGAAGAAGAACTGGGGAAGAGATGGGAGGAGAAGCTGTCAGAAGGGTATGAGGAGAACCCCAGAACAGCAGGGTCCCCTTAAGCATAGTGAGACTCCCTATAAGGAGTGGATGGTTTTAAATTGTGTTAAGTAGCACACAGAGGTTAAATAGGATGAAGACTGTCCAATCTCAGAGGGAAGGGGGGAGGAGGCAGGGGTCGAGGGAAGAGGTCAACCAAAGAACTTGTATGCATATATACATAA
Source organism: Myotis brandtii (assembly GCF_000412655.1). NCBI lineage: Eukaryota > Metazoa > Chordata > Mammalia > Chiroptera > Vespertilionidae > Myotis > Myotis brandtii. The sequence goes on along the minus strand of NW_005371455.1, from coordinate 1,703,389 downwards.
CCCATGGACACAGACAATAGGGTGGTGAAAGCCCATGAACCAAGAGGTCCCTGGTTTGGGGTGGATGGGTGGGGGGGAAGAGATGAACCAAAGGCCTTGTATGCATATATGCATAACCCATGGGCACAGACAATAGGGTGGTGACGGTCTGGGGCAGAGGGCAGGCATGGGCTATAAGGGGTCCATGGGAGAAAAAAAGGGGACATATGTAATACTTTCAGCAATAAAGATTTTTTAAAAATGAAGACTGAATACAAAAAGATGATCAATAATGTAGAAAATCCAAAGAGAATGGAGCAATGACATGAGAGTTTTCTCAGCAGAAGAGTAAAGCAAGTTTCCCTTGCGTGACTCTCTAAAGCAGCCGTGGGCAAACTAGGGCCCGCGGGCCGGATCCAGCCCGTTTGAAATGAATAAAACTAAAAAAAAAAGACCGTACCTTTTTATGTAATGATGTTTACTTTGAATTTATATTAGTTCACACAAACACTCCATCCATGCTTTTGTTCCGGCCCTCCGGTCCAGTTTAAGAACCCATTGTGGCCCTCGAGTCAAAAAGTTTGCCCACCTCTGCTCTAAAGACTTGATTTGACTGAATACATTTCAGACGCGTGCTTTCTAATTAACCCATAGTGTCAAGCTCAGGGTGAGTGCCTTTGCCCTGCTGTACTGTGATTAGTTGTAAGCTAGTGTCCTTGTCAGAGCTGGAGACTGTGCTCAGGAAATGCCCCAGAGCAGCTCAGCAAGGCAGGCAATGATGAGTGAAGGGAGAGGAAGCAGGTTTCAGGTGACACCAGCCAGGAGGCGTGTCCTAGGCCTGGAATTTCTCATCCAGCACCTTTGTGAGTGGCCTTCTACCTAAATAGCAGGGTCTCCTGTCAAGTGGAATTGATGTGAGCTTAGACATCTTTCTCTTTGTTAAAAAAAAAAAGCCAACATTAAATATCTAAGAATAAAAAGTGCTGTATTAATTATCTGGTTATAATCTTTGGCATGTGTTTCCAATTAAACTGAACTGTTTGATTACAAATAATATCATATTGGATAAATGGCATAATTAGTTTATTTTGAAGCATATACCAGAGCTCTAAGAAGTCAATAAGATACTGTGCAATTTTTAAGTTAAGGCAAATCTAAAATGAGGTTAGCATTGTTCTGCAATTTAATAAAAAGTAGGTGATTGAACCTCAACCTCCTCAGTATTTTCCATTGCAAATGTTACCCCAGTTAGGCCAAGAGAAACATTTCACATGAAGAAAAAAAGATTCTCACTGGGAGAGCTTGGAATAGAATGAGAACGATGAAAACGTATCTGTGTTAGTTATTGATACATTACAGAGAGAATAATTGTTTAAAACTGAACAGCTAACATGCTTTTGGTTTGGCTACCTCAGTTAAATTTTTTAAAAATCATCTTGATTTATGCTTTTATCTCAGACTTCAGTTTTTAAAATAAGTCTTTAGAGCATTCAGAGCCAGAATTATGATTGTGCCTCCTTGTTAGTAGAGGTCTTTCATTCTCCATGTTCAGGGCTGTAAAATTCCTTTTTCTTTCTTTCTTTTTTCTTTCTTTTTTTCTATCTTTACTCATTTTAATGGGAAACTGAGAGAGACTGCCTCAGAGGTCACTAGTCAAATATTTTAAACTGGATAAGACATTTCTAAAACACTGTAGTGAATAATCAATAGGTACTGCCTGGATTTGGCTTCGTTTATTTTATTTTAGATTGTATCAGTGCAGCAAAGTAATACAATAAATGAAATTTAATGCCTTGATCCCACTGGGACTCTGGACCTTTTGTGGTCTATTCTAGGCCATTCTAAAGACAGTATGAAGCTCTAAGTTAAACCAAAGCTTGAGTGTGTATATATAATTTCAGAGAGGAAGGGAGAGGGAGAGATAGAAACATCAATGATGAGAGAGAATTATGGATCGGCTTGCCTTCTGCACTCCCCACACTGGGGATCGAGCCCACAACCTGGGCATGTGTCCTGACCGGAATCAAACCATGACCTCCTGGTTCATAGGTCAACGCTCAACCACTGAGCCACGCCGGCCAGGCCAAAGCTTGAATTTCTCAAATGCTTAGTCATCTCCAGATTTCGCCAGGGCTAAGGCAGCCTTACCCCCAGACCACATGGCTTTGAGCTCCTCATGTAGCCGGACACAGAAGGACTCTTGAATTGTATACTTGAGAAAGAGAAAGTAAGGAAGGGCTGAAACATAAAACCTACCCAGTTATACTTCCAGACAAGGCAAACTACAAAATTTTAATATGCAGAGGTTGATAGAAGGATGGGCTAATGTTAGAGGTGCAAAGGAAAAGTGAAGGTGTGCACAATATTGCCTAATCCTGGGAAAAGCTAAGAATAATTAAAGGATAAATATTCTCTCACCTAAACATGCATTGTTATTTAGGTTTTTTTGTTGTCTTTCATTGCTTTAATCGCTCCGTATCAGAAGGACATATTCTTTTTGAGGAAGGAATTTGACTAGTGTACCTTTCTTTGAGATTCTTTTTTAAAGATCTTTAGAAAATGAAAGTAAATGACTGGATTAGGGCATGTTGACATTTATTCTTTCTTCTGCTTGTTTGATTCGAAGTAGTTTTGTTGGACAGCAGGTGGCAAGGGTCTGGTGTTTATGAGCTAGAGCAGAATTCATTATTTTCCTCAGTTGCTACCTTGAACTATGAAGTAGTGAAAATCCAGGACACAATCTCTTACAAGCTGGCCACACACAACAAAGAAACCCACAGGACTTTCTCCTACGGCCAGCATTTGCTTTTTTCCTGTGTTATAAAATTAACTTTGAGAAAACAAATGATTAAGTTAGTCCATACTCTTATCAAATTGTTTTCTTCGTTGTCTTTCTTGACTTTTTGAAAAATTCTTTAGATGACTTAAGTAATTCTCTAAGGAGATTAACTAATGATTAAAGCCATAAATTCTAATGATAATAAATGAGATTTTCTCCCAGTCTAACAAGCAGGTGCTTGGCTACTAAAGGAAAAGAACTTCCCTTTCTTGGCTATTGGAATGCAGATGGTTAATTCCTAGCCAAAGAAAGACTAAGATACATTTGTTTTCCTTCATGGTGTATTAATTCCTGCCGACCAGTTTGAAACAGGTGAGAAATTTTAAAAATAGGATAAAGTAGGAGTTTGGAGCATTCATTCCTTGTCGTTGTTCACTTCACACTGTCTTAACGTGTGAACGAATCATGTGCTACTGCTGTTTCAGTATTTATCCGGGGGGAGGGCGGGTAACGTCTGGCCCAGGGGTCCTATAAGGCTCAGGAAGTCATTCGGTCTGGCCCTGCCAAGGCATTAGGGGTGAGTTAATTAAATGTTTGACCAGATATAGCTGCTGATTTTTAAGTTGATAATTGAGTGTGGCCCTGAATGATGTTGTAAATACCCAGAGAGGTGCAGAGGAAGACGGTGTGGTGCAGTGGCTGGAGCGCAGCTCCTGGAGCTGGGGGCCTGCTTCCCAGCGCTAGCTTTGTCCTTTGCTCTGGCTGTGAGCCTCGACAGTCCACTCACCTCTCTGAGCACCTTTCGTACTGTATCTAGTTGGCATCCTTGTGTGTTGTGTTTTGTTTTGTACTTTCTGGTACAGTAACTTTGGCCCTCCAATTTGGTATTCCTTGTATATATGAAGGCAATTGATTTCAGACATGAGATAATGCCTTCATGGGGAAAAAGGCTTTTAATTTGTAGTTCTTTTTTCTTTCTTTCTTTCTTTCTTTCTTTCTTTCTTTCTTTCTTTCTTTCTTTCTTTCTTTTTGTTGTTAATTCTCATTTTTTCCCCAAGTAAACAGTTGCAACACCTGCAATCAGAAATAGTCAGCCTTTGGTATCCACAGGTTCCCCCCTGGGTACCAGAATCCATGGCGCTCAAGTGCTTTATATAAAATGGTGAAGAGTAGTGCATACATTCGGCCTTCTGCATCCACGGATTTCCAACTTTGGAAAAATAGTTTTTGATGCTGGTTTGGTAGAATATGCAGGTGCAAAACCACTGGATACAGAGAGCCAACTACATATATATATTTTTAAATCTATGTGCAAGTGGACCCATGCAGTTCAAACCCATGTTGTTGAAGGGTCAACTCTAGTTTTACGTTCTTTTTTATTGAATTTATTGGGGTGACATTGGTTAATAAAATTATATAGGTTTCAGGTGTTCCAGTCTATATCATCTGTATATTGTAGTTTTATCTTCTTTCTAATTTTAGTACCATTTAATTCTTTCTCTTTTCTAGTGTTTTCTAGAACCTTCAGAGAAAATATTATATGATTTTTTTATGAATTAGAAAATATATTTTTTAAATTTTTAAATTGATTTCAGAAAGGAAGGGAGAGAGAGATAGAAACATCAATGATGAGAAGCACTGATCAGCCACTTCCTGCACACCCCACAGTGGGCATTGAGCCCGCAACCAGGCATGTGCCCTGATCGGTAATCAAAACCATGACCTCCTGGTTCATAGGTTGAGGCTTAACTATTGAGCCACGCTGGCTGGGCAGAAAATAATTTGTTTTGTCTCAATATTAGCTAGATTGCTTCTGTTACTCTCCGCTGAACCTGATGTGGCTTTTGGATGATGATATTTATAACTACATACAGTACACATATACACATGTAGGCCCACAATTTATTGCTAGCAAAAAATTCCATTAATCGAAATTTTCAGTTTTGATCTTATTTACCCTCTTTGTAGAATTCCCTGCTGTTCTCCCTTGTCATCTATGGCCTTACCACCTCCTGGGGCTAGTCAGATCTCTCTGACCATTCTTTACAGTGTCATTGGAGGGTTCTTTCTCTTTTATACATTGAGGGTTTTCCAGTGTTGTGTCTTGGACTCACTATTCTTCTCATTCTGTAATTTCTCCTTGAGAATCATATCTATTTTCAGGCCTTTCACTTCTGCATTTATTCTGATGATCCTAAATCTTTATACCTGGTGTGTTTTTATGCACTTATAATTAACTTTCCACCAGCCTTTTCAACTTGTTGGGGTCCAGCCCCAACAGGTCCAGGGGTTCCCCAAGGTGTGGACGGAGTTGGCGAGGAAGGAAAGGCATGGAGGCAGTGTTCAGGTGATCATCATAGCCAGGTTCCTTCTAGCCAGGTTCCTCGAAACATCCCTGCAGCGACTGCGTCAAGCAGCCAGGGTGGATCGGCTTCCAGCATCAACTTAAATGAATCACAGGCATTTTAAACATACTCTTCATCTATCACACTTGTTTAAGGTCAGCAAATGTTTTTCTAAAGGGCCAGTAGTAAATAAAGCAAGCTTTGTGGGCCATACAGTCTCTGTCCTAACTTCCATTCTGCCATTGTGGTATAAAAGAGCCATAGACAGTATGCAAATGAATGGATCTGCATTCTAATAAAAATTTAATTACAGAATAGAAGGCTGACATGCAGGATGTAGCTTGCTGATGCCTGCATTGTTGATGTTGCTCATGCTTGGAATTTAGGTTTTATCTTTGACTTCTCATCCTCACAGCCTGCACATCTCTAAATTTTGCAGATGACATTCTAAAAGTGTCCCAATATGTGCCCTAAACAAACACAATCTTGTACTCTTTCCATATTTCTTCTGAGTTCTGGAGGCTTGGTAATGCCTCCCCTGCCTTCTACTTCTAGTCCAGCTGCCTTCCCCAATGTCCAGAGGAAAACCTCTAAAACCAAACAGGATTATGCCACTCCTATTTCTTTAAAATGCTCTTAATGACTCTTCATTGTCTAAAGCAGCGGTTCTCAACCTGTGGGTCGCCAACCTGTGGGTCGTGACCCCTTTGGGGGTCGAACGACCCTTTCACAGGGGTCGCCTAAGACCATTGGAAAACACATATATAGTTACATATTGTTTTTGTGATTAATCACTATGCTTTAATTATGTTCAATTTGTAACAATGAAAATACATCCTGCATATCAGATATTTACATTACGATTCATAACAGTAGCAAAATTACAGTTATGAAGTAGCAACAGAAATAATTTTATGGTTGAGGGTCATCACCACATGAGGAACTGTATTAAAGGGTCGCGGCATTAGGAAGGTTGAGAACCACTGGAAGGGATGTTCACAAGTGAAGGCTTCCTAGCTGGCATAGAAGTCTCTTCAAATCATGGCTGTTGGTCTCCTCGCCGACGTTGTTTCTTTTTCCTTTTCTTTGTCCCTTCCGATCCTTGGAGAAGCAAATTCCGGGATAGATGGGGTTAGACATGTAGGAGGAATTCCCCGTGGAAGGAAAAGTGGGAGAGAACCAGCAGAAATAGCCTGAGAGAGCTTGTTGACTGCAGTGCGGGCCAAACACTTGTGAAAGACGAGCAAGAAAGAAGGGACTGAGTGGGAAGCGCCTCAGCACAGTTTTGAGAAAGCCTCGGTCAGGCCAGTGGGGTGTGCAGAGCAGGAGCGGAGTTTGCCTGTTGGAGAAGTCTCCATGGGGCAGGAATGGCCTGCTTGTGCTTAGGGATTGACAGGGGCTACCTGGGGGCACGTGTGACTCCTTGTGAAACTGTCATGCATCTACAAGTCCAGCAGATGGAGGTCAGGAAACTACACTCAAGTAGAAGATTCTCTCAAAGGAGAGTTGCTTGGGGAACCTCCATGGCACCATACTCGTGGCTTCACACTTTACAATTCAGCCTTGGTAAACCTCTTGTAATCCTCTTCTTCTACGGTGCTGTCTCTCACAGAGCTCCACGCACTGGCCTCCACTTCCTGTTCTGTCTTCATTGCCTCTTCCTGCTCCTGACTTTGCTTGGCCAAAGTTGGAGAAGTCTCCATGGGGCAGGAATCTTAGCTGAGGAGTAATCGTCTCCAGAACAATTTCTTTACCTCCCACCTACCAACTGTGCAAATTGCCATTACTCAGCCATTTCTTAACATCATCGATATATTTTCCAAATTACAATTGGCTGTACGTGTTTCCAGTTTTGACTAGAGAGTGAACTTTTAGAAATAAAAGATTATTCATTCTGTGCCTTCAAGACATCTGTAGTAACTGGTACCCATTTGTTGAATGAATGGCTTTACTTTCTATTAGCCATTTGAAAGGCAAGATGATCCAGATGATAAACAAGAAGACAGTATGACAGATGGTACTTATGTCATTATGTTTGGTTTAAGAGAGTTTCATAGCTTTTTATGTAATAAATATATATTTATAATTCTGATTAATTAGGCTCATTTCCACTGAATGTGTGCAGTCTGATACAATGGGAGGCACATTGAGCTTCATGTCAAAAGGCTTGTGTGCAAATCCTGATGTCCTCATTTCTAGGCTGTATGACCATGAGACAACATCCTGGCATCATTTGCCACTTCAGTGAGATGGGAATAGTAATATCGAGGACACAGAATGGTGGACCTAGCACGCTGTTTGTACTGCATTCAACTTCTTGCTTTTGCAGAGGTCTGCCTGCTGCCTCCAGTTGTATCAGGGCCTGCGACAAGCATAACTCAATGTTCCGTGATTGTTCTGAACTCTTAGGTCATATAACTCTTTGCGGAGAGAACGGGTGATAGGTGTGATTTAACAATTGCACCTCCTGACAATTGCTTGTGCAGTGAGTACAGGTAAATGTATTATTCTGAGAAGTAGTTTTGAACTGTATGGTCTACTGATTTATTTCAAGGTAAAATTCTTATAGAGTTCAACAAGGGAAATAATGGGAAATCAGTTATGTAGGACTAGGGAGACCATTACAGGGCTGACTTGATGTCAGAATAGAATCCCAGCTTTCTTTGCGTGGGTAGGAATTATTGAGGCTGCTTTCTTTAAAGCCATGCTTTCCAGTTGCCACTCCATAAATTGTAAGAATGAAAACAGTAATTTTTTTTAAAGTAAAGATGTTACTAAAATATGAGTAAAATTACAAAACACAAAATAGGCAAGTCAAAAAAGCAGAATGAAAACAGACAAGATAAAAAGATATTAAAGTAAGTCTTATTTTTAAAAAAGAAAAAGATAACATAAGAAATGTAGGCCCACAATTTTCAGATGAAGTAACCTGACAATATAAGATGGAGCTGAGAGATCAAAAAGATTAAACAATTTGATGAGTTTTAAGAATGCAAACAACAGACCTAAATATTGAAAATGTACAATCTCAGTGGGTTAAAATAAGTCAGTACAACATCAAATCCTCTCGCAGGAGCACAGTTGCCATGAAGGAGAGGCAGGGAGCCTTGGCCTGTCCTTTCTCTTTGGTGCCTGCAGTCTCCTCAGTGACCAGGGAAGGGAGTTTTGATTAAGGAAGGATGTGGCTGCTGCTTCGCTCATTCCCGCCAGTAGAGGGCAGCCGCACAGAGGCGAGGCCAGGCTGAGCTGATTCAGGGAAAGGAGGGGATCTGTTTGCTGATCTCAAAGGACCCTGAAGTGTGGTAGCAAAGAGAACCTAATGAGGTGTTTATTTTTTAAGTCACTTCTGAATACTATGCTTTGGCTTTTGTTCTCTGTATATCTTACTCAGGATTGAGCTTAGGAGTTTATTTGTTTTTCTACTAATTTAGCAACTGTAATCTTTTCCTCTAAGCTCCTGACTTCATTTAGTTCTTCTATTTGCCTGACTCTGTCTGTTTTCTTGTTCCTTTCTCATATCCTAAAGCCTGTTTGAGATCTGGCAAGTTCTCTGAACACGAACACACACACACACACACACACACACACACACACACACACCCCAACACCAACATCCCATATGCCCTCTCATACAAGGCACACACATACTTCCCCTTTTACCCATTACACACAATGCAAACCCACCCACTTATAGGTGAACACACATAGGTGATCCATAGCCCCACAGAGACACAGACACACACACACACACACACACACACATACATACACACACACACAAACACTCTTACTGCCCGTTATCTTTATGCCTTCACTCTCCCCGGAGTGCTTCTCCCCTCTAGACTTTCCCATCCATCATTGCAAAGCTTCCCATCTCCAGCACAGATATAGATTGGAATATTGTAAATTTATTGTTTCTTTTCCAGGGAGAATTTTCAAAAAGCTTTTCCCCTGTGATCTATAAATAATTAATAACTCCATTAGAAACATGATGAATAGTGTAACTTTTATGCGGAGATTTTTACTCCCAGTGTTTCAGTGCATTTACTTTCCTGACTGCCCCCGTGCCAGGCAGGTGGGAAGCTCATTTCTCTGACACTGCAAGTTCTCTCTTGCAACATTTCCCAAAGTGTGTTCCTTGGGTTCTCCCTGATAGTGCATGCATTTTATATTTTTAAATTTATTTATTTACTTACTTATTTATTTATTTATTATTTGTTTCTGGCGCCCATGACCGGAATCAAACCTGGGACCCTTGGGTCCACAGGCCAACACTCTATCCACTGAGCCAAACCAGTCAGGGCTCTATTTATTTTTTAAAATATATTTTTATTGACTTCAGAGAGGAAGAGAGAGGGAGAGAGAGATATAGAAACATCATTGATTAGATATAATCACTGATCAGCTGCCTCCTGCACACCTCACCCTGGAAATCAAGTCCACAACCTGGGAATATGCCCTACCTGGGAATCAAACCGTGAATTCCTGGTTCATAAGTCAAACTCAACCACTGAGGCACACTGGCCAGGCAGTGCATGCATTTTAAAGTGCATGCATCTTTACACTCAAGTAGGTTTGAGGAATGCTACAGTAAACTGACTTCTGTAATGCAGAGCTCCCCGAAACATTTCATGTGATAATTTGCTCCGGGCCACGCAAGATCTCCAATGCATATTTGGTACAAAAACTTATTTTTTCATCAAAACATTACATCTCTAAGCTCAGTGTTCCATGGAAAATAATTTAGGAAATAATGTTCTAATGGCGGTAGTACATTTACCTCTATTCTGCAGAGAAACTGTTTTACAGATGCCCTCATTGGAGAGTCCAAATTTACCTCAGTGTGTTTTCATCAGATTGGCACTTTTTTATATTTTTTAGTCCAAAATATAATAATCAGCCAATATATGGTTCTTTAGGGTCTCCTAAAAACCTCAAAACTGAACAAATAGTTTTTATTATGCTTTATAGTAATATGAGTTTCTGTAAGAGAGTTCTTTGAAAATCAGTAACCTTTATAAAAGAACATAGTTTAATTATGTTTTATTCAAGTGTAGTTTATTTTTATTTTTAGAAAGAGTGGAAAAGAGAGAGGAGGGGGAGAGAAAGAGAGAGTGATGGGGGAAGAGAGAGAGAGAGAGAAACATCAATGTGAGACACATCAACTGGTTGCCTCCCGCACGCGCCTCCACCGGGGCTGGGGAACATGCAACTGAGGTACATGCCCCCAGGAATCGAACCCATGACCCCTTGGTCCATGGGCCAATGCTCCAACCACTGAGCCAAACAAGCCAGAGCCAAGTATATCTTTAGTTAGAATAACAGTACTTGAGCATATGACATGGTAATTAAAAGTATCATGAATGCAGCAACTGAAAAGCAGTAGAAATGAAGACAGAGAGAGTGAGAACGAGACAGAATTTTAAAGGTTCCTACTTGGAAGAGTCCTTGCAGATGCAGCTCTCGTACAGATAGCAGGTGTGGTGGGAGCACTGTGCTCCCTTCAGCTTTCCTTTGGGAATCTCAGCTGTAGTGATTTACCCTGCAGACATCCACTGTCCTGAGGCCTTCTATGATTTGTTAGAATATTTGGAAGTTTACTAGGGCACAAGAGACAGGGTCTTAGTAACAGTATTCTGAGTTCAGTAAAATCCACCCTTTTTGTAAGACCCAAGAGAGTGTAAATGTGAAGATGGTCTTCATGCCAAAACCTGCACAGAACAGCTTCCCTCCTGTTTGCATGGCTTCGTGCATTGGCCCTCTAACCTGAAGAGGGAACTTGGACCAATAAGTAATTTCCTAGGAAATCCAAGACAACCAGCAGACCATTACAGGCTAGAGGCAATTTGGTTAGTTTCCTTGAAGTAGACCTCAGGCCTGGGCTGTGTTTAGTGGGTGCTTCTTTTTTCTAAGTTGTCACCTGCTTGAACTCATTCCTCAGGAGTTCATAGTCTTTGTGCTGAAAAGAGCTCTCTGTTATGGAGATTTACATTTTACCAGGAATTAGAGACTCAGATGCCTCAAGCACAACTTCCAGGAAATATCTTAGGGTGCTCTGGAGAGGTAAGGCAAGCCTTCCCAGAGCACAGAGCCCAGACTGTAATGACTAAGCAGTTATTTTATATTGCATTTGGAAAAAAAATCACACAAGTCTCTTTTACTCTCTCCACTCTCTTTTTAGCACTAAGCACTCTAGTAAGTGCACATACTAGGTACTGAGCAAAGGTATGGCTACCAACTCCCAGTTTCTTTTCTATTATACTAGAGGCCCAATGCACGAAATATGTGCATGAGTAGGGTCCCTAGGCCTGGCCAGCGATCAGGGCCGATCTGTGGGGCAACCAGCGGGGCGATTGGGAGGCCCCCACTGGCACCTGCCTTGGCCAGCCTGGGCCTACAGGCTGGGGGCAGCTCCTGCATTGAGCGTCTGCCCCCTGGTGGTCAGTGCACGTCATAGTGACCGGTTGTTCCACTGTTCAGTGGTTTTATATATTAGGCTTTTATTATATAGAATTTGTAGGTAAGGTAAATAGTTTCATATATATATATGTAATATACATGGGATATAAATATATATGTAAATTTGATGAATATTTAAGGGATAATGAACATCCAAGGAAACAGTAATGGAATGGCAATCCCACCATAGATCCTAGGACTGGAAGACCGTTTTCTCCATCACCACCATGCTGGTCCTTGGACCTCTGAGTGTGCTCATCCAGTGAAGATGAGCATATTCTTCCTACAGCAGGCCATTCCACTTCGGTTACCCTTGTTCCTTGTTTTGAGCAGAAAGGGGGTCCCTGGTGGAAACCAGCCATTGGACAAAGTCAGCTTTGCCTCTATTTCATGCCATTACGTATCATACACTTCCTCAGTCTATCTACTCCTTGATCAGCGGAGAGTGATATTCAGGTTGTGCTCCTATCCCTCTGGCTGTGTTTTCTACTTATTTGGTTCTTCTCCTTCAGCAGACCCTTGGAAATTGGTATTAACTGGGCCTTCTTTGGCCTGCCCCTCTTGTTCTATTTGCTTTACTAGTAAGCCATTTGCTACCTTATGTCCAAATCTCCCAGGCAATTCCCAGATCCTTATTCAGGCTTATACATCTCCTGAATTCTGGATGCATATTTCTGTCCACGTCTGGACATCTCTATCTACACATTTCCAGACTCATCAAGGGCAAAGCTAAGCTTAAATCCTCTATGACATCTTCCTTTAAGGCAGTGGTTCTCAACCTTCCTAATGCCACGACCCTTTAATACAGTTCCTCATGTTGTGACCCAACCATAAAATTATTTTCGTTGCTACTTCATAACTGTAATGTTGCTACTGTTATGAATCGTAATGTAAATATCTGATATGCAGGATGTGTTTAGGCGACCCCTGTGAAAGGGTCATTCGACCCCCAAAGGGGTCGCGAACCACAGGTTGAGAACCGCTGCTTTAAGGTAACATCTCTATTTCCCCCTTTATCTAAGCTTCTTCAGAACATGTTAGTATCTCTGTCAGGACTCTGTCAGTAAACTGTGACAAATAACACACACACACACACACACACACACACACACACACACACAGATCCTTTTGTTGAGCACTAGTTTTTTATACAAAAGATATTAGTTCCTAGAGGAACGCACCCTGTTCCGAACGTGCCTATTGGATGCCGTTTGCCCAGGTTTCCAAAGGCATCTGCCATAGGGCGCTCCGCTTCTCAGAAGGCGGTGCGATGTGTACAGCAGTCACCAGATGCATCCCAACTTGTTAGTTACATATCATGTTCTTGCTCCGGGGCCCTCACATCTTCTCCTGTCCCCCAAGAGCTGCATGAAATGGCCTTTCCTTGAAGGCTACACATTTTTTAAAAAATGCCAAGCCACTGTCCCCATCTCATTTGAAAATGTCACTTGAGATAGCCTTTGCCAAGAACACATGCGTCAAACAATGTTTCTCCCCGGGGATTAGATTTAGGGCACGCCGCCTTCCAGAAAGCTGCTACTTTGTCAAGGCCACCTTTGGATTTGTCCAGGGGACCGGCTTCTTCTCCACGGAGAGTCTTGTCCTGGCCTCGGATATTTCTGGTGCAGAAAACAGGGGGCGAAGGCAGTCGCTCTCCTCGGCTGATTATTTCTGTTACTGTACTGCTTTCAGAATAAGATCATCCTGGACCCCATGACGTTCAGCGAGGCCAGGTTCCGGCCGTCCCTGGAGGAGAGGCTGGAGAGCATCATCAGCGGGGCCGCGCTCATGGCCGACTCCTCCTGCACCCGGGACGACCGGCGCGAGAGGATCGTGGCCGAGTGCAACGCCGTGCGCCAGGCGCTCCAGGACCTGCTCAGCGAGTACATGAACAACGTAAGTCCTGGGCCACCCGCGCTCACGTCGCGGGGGGGCTCCGTGCGTGATCTGGTGGCTCTTGGAAAGCAGGCACAGCATGAAAGGAGGACAGGTGCTCCCCAAAGATAGTCGGGGGAAACCAGAGAACGGCTCTGGGGCGCCTGATGTCCTCTCAAGATGCATTTTGGTGTGGAAGCGATTAGGGGAGAGGAAAATCATTTTAGGGAAACTCTGGCTTTTTCCTTGAGTGATTTCTGGGCTCCTATAGTGTCTGGCCTTTGATTGAGGTAAAGTTTCCATTGGTGAAAGCAGATGGTTGATGGAAATCACCGAAGAGACCCTGATGTCCTCTTTTACAAAAAGCACGGTCAAAGCTAAGGATAGCCACCGATGCTAATCTTCCATCCTAAGAGGCATTAATAGGTGTCATAGGGTTTAAATGCTTCTGTGCACTTGGGCAAGGTGGAAATATTCCAGCAGGAGAGTTATTGATTCGTCGGGCGATTAGAAATTCTTATGAGAGGGAGGCTCCAAGTTTTCCAACGGGTGACAATAGTGTCTGCTTGTGTTGCAGCTCAGATAAAAGCTGGCCTCTCCTCCAGTTATACAGTGTGTCCGTTCCTGTACAATGAAAACTATAAAAAAGGAGATGAAATCCATATTCTTTGCTCTGAAAGCCACTGAATCATGTCTGTATTGATTTGCTACATTCATTCAGCCAGTGTGATGTTGCTGATGCCCAGAACTTGCCACCGTGAAAGACCTCACGTTCCTTCTGTGCTGGACTCCCAGGTGTGAGAGAATTTAGGGGAAAATGTAGGTGAGGTGAGGTCTTTACATCACACGTTAAAGGCAGGCCCTGTTTAGCGGTCAGGTAGGGAACAGGGACACTGAAAATCTGCTCCCAGCCTTGGAGGCCAGCCTGTATCCTGTTAGGACACTCGGAGGCAATTTGGAGACAAAGCCGCCAGCCATGGGTAGGAGCGCTGCTGCTCCTGTGGGCTCCCCAGAGGACTTGGAGCCAGAAAACAAAGCGATGTAGAATGTCTTGCAAACTAAAACAACAACAACAAAAATCTGTGGGGTTTTTTCATGATGACCCTTCAGATTCTTTGATTTTGGAAGACTTGCTCATTTTCAGGGCACGAAGAATAGGTGTGGCTGCCTCCCGTGGTACCCAGCTGCTAATGAGGGGTTCTCTGTAGGGCGCTGGATGGCCAGCACTCTCGGCAATGTGGGCCCACAGTGCTATGCAGGGGAAAGCTGGGAATGTTGTTCGCTGCTGTCTCCCACCTTGAGTGAGTCTTTGGAATAGCAGATTTAACGAGAAAAGAATGCTTATAGAAGCTGGTACTCGATTTGTTGTTGCTTTTACTAGAATAGCAACAAGCTAATGACTCGTATGTGGAATGTGGTTTTATATTAACACATGCTGGTAATTTCTATCAAAGCAGAATCGTTGCCAAAGACAGAAGTAGAAACAGAAGGGATCTCACTGCCGGTTAAGAGCTCAGTGTAAATGAGTCAGAGGAAAAGGGTGTTCCAGGGAACGGAAATGACAGAATGTGATTCAGGAAGAGTCGGTCAATGTGGGACTTGTGATTTCCAGTTCGGGGTCTAGAATCCTGCCAACCAGAGTTTTTTCTTTCAGTGTAAACTCATTCAGATCAGCAGAGCGGATGGATTTTTGTGTTTTGTGGACTCCGGTTACTTGTCTTTTTTGTGGTTCAGAAATATTTTGTATTTTTATTGAAAACTTGGTTTCTACTTTGATATGGTTAAAGACAATACATAGGTGGGTTTAGTGCTAGGTTTCCAAGTGTGCAAATTCTATTCACATTAAAACATCAAGATCAAAGGCTGAAATAAAACACCTCCTACTGACTTTTATATAAAGTGTGTAAAATCTACTTGAACTTCACACTTAGGTAATTTTAAGGTTGAATTGGACGTGACTAGACAAGCTCCATAATCCCTATCCAGTACCTTCATTTCTTACTGCCACAATGTCAATTTATATTTATTTTGATAAGCATCATATAAAACATATACCCATCTGTGTCCTGACTGAAAAGTCTGTTGATATTAACAGCAACCAATAAATTAGTCAGCTGTGCCTAGGCTGTTATAAGATATTTCTTTTTCAGTATGATAAGCTCTGAGAATAAAGGTACTGTCAAATTGCCACCCTGTAGATTTTCATCTTGCTGTCCTAGACAGTATCATTAGGATAAAGAAGACATTAGATTGAGAGAAAAAAAATAAAAATGGACACAACTGACATTTCTGGACTCTAAAACTGTCCTGATGAGCCCCTGATGAAGATTCAGCTTATGATGCTCACTTATAGGTGAAGCTATTCTCAAACCATATACATGCAAGTGGTATGGAGCAAAGGGAGAGGGAGGCTGGGGAGAGGAGCTGTGTACTCAATGACTAGGAAAAGGAAGTCTGCCTGGGGCATGAGCCATGGTCTAGCCACATAAGTTACACTGAACTCAATGGGATTTCAGTTGTGGGTTAGATATTTTCACTAAGGTATGTTTGAATGAATGAACGAGAGCGTGCGTGTGTGTGTGTGTGTGTGTGTGTGTGTGTGTGAGTGATTTGAAGATGTAACAAAAGCTGCACACTTGAAAGAGACTGTGGTATAAAACAGAGGGCTGGGTGAACAGAAGCACATGGCAAAAATTATGATTGGAATGTAGCCATGCTGGAAGAGACTGTTGGGATAGTTGCAGGCAAGGCCTGGTTGGCCTTAATTTGTTTCATCAAGTTTATAATGTATCTCAAAGTGAGAAGAGTCCTAAAAATAACCTCTGCTTAACTAGAAAGTCATTATTGTACATATGTGGAAGCTAATGGGCAGAGAGCAACTCCTTTTCCAAACCAAGTGTGGCTGTTGGACTGTTATGCCAAGTACTATGAGTAGTTGCAAATGGTAATGGAGACTTAACCTTTTCTCTGGAATTTATCATTTTATACAGCTTTTTTTTTTCTGTGGCAGTAAAACTCTTTTTTTCATCACACACACACACACACACACACACACACACACACAATCTTAAAAATGACCCCATGATAAGAAACAATTAAACATATTATTTTATTGATTAAACTTTTGTGGTGGATTCAAATTTAGAAGATTGTAGTCATTCAACAAATATGGATTGTTTGCTTGGCTGTTTTGTGCCAGGCATTGTTCTAGGATCCTGGAGACACAGAAGGGAGCAAAATAGATGAAGTTATCTGATCTCACGGGGCTTACACTGTAGTTGAGGGAGACAGGCAATAAATAACTCATTTGAGCAAGAGTGAAAGGGGGAAATATAAAACCTGGAGACAAAGAGCGTGGGTACAGCTGGAAGTAGATGGCCTGGGAAGGGTTCATTGAGAAGAAGACATTCGGTCAGAGATCTTTGGGACATGAAGGAGCGCACGGTGAGACGCCTTCATGTGAGAAGAGCACCGGGGTACCCGTTTGAGGAACCTCATGTGGCTGTTGCAAGTGAGTGGAGAGTTGCGGGAAATGGGATCTGCAAGGTTTCAAGGTGTCAGGCTGAGCACCATTATGTGGAATCTGACTTTTACTTGTCATTGGGGAGTGTTGGGCAGAGAATGCCATGCCTTAGGTGTTGAAGGCAGAGCCTACCCTAGGAGCACAAGGGGTAAACAAGCAAGAGGGCAGACGGGGAGACACTGGAACTATTCCTGAGAGGAGGGTGGCTGGGGGCAGTGGTAGCAGTAGAAGTGCTCAAATTCCCACTCGATTTGAAACAGTTTGCTTAAAAAGCAGCCAGTGAGAAGAACGTGTCTGTTGTATGAACACAAAATGGACATGGGAGTGTGGAGGACAGTTGCAGTGGTCTCGGTCACGCTAATACGGTATCTTCAGTTGGTATCTTCATTGGGTTTTGATGGCACAGAAAATTCTGATTTACTCGGATGTAGTAACAATTTGTAAATAGCACACTTCGCAATGCCTGGACACTCCGCCAGACAGATTACATTTGACAAGGGAGTTAAGTGGGGGAAAAAAGTTTCTAAGTTGTATCATCATAAATATCCAAGTATGGATCACATTCTTATAGATATAAAAGACTAGACCAACCATGGGCAAACTACGGCCCGCGGGCTGGATCCAGCCCGTTTGAAATGAATAAAACTAAAAAAAAAAAAAAAAGACCGTACCCTTTTATGTAATGATGTTTACTTTGAATTTATATTAGTTCACACAAACACTCCATCCATGCTTTTGTTCCGGCCCTCCGGGCCAGTTTAAGAACCCATTGTGGCCCTCGAGTCAAAAAGTTTGCCCACCCCTGGACTAGACAAATGTAATACATATACTAAGGACTAAAGCTAGCTGTAGAAAGTTTTCCTTGCCTTCCTCATTTGCACCTTTTCTTGTAAGAACAATAAGGAGATGCACTCCAGTGGTCGACAAACTGCAGCTCGCGAAACACATGCGGCTCTTTGGCCCCTTGAGTGTGGCTCTTCCACAAAATACCACGTGCAGGTGCGCACGTACAGTGTGATTGAAACTTCGTGGCCCATGTGCAGAAGTCGGTATTTTGTGGAAGAGCCACACTCAAGGGGCCAAAGAGCCACATGTGGCTCGCGAGCCGCAGTTTGCCGACCACTGCCTGTTACTTCCTTGTTAACTAGTCACTGTTGGACCTCCTGAAAATGTGAGGAGCAGATCTGCCTGGACCTTGTGTGTGGAGCTGTGCAGCCGGTTCAGTGTTCTCTGCATAGACACTGAGCGTTTCTCGGGGTTATTTTTTAAAGATTCACGCAGAATTACAATGTTCTTAGACAAACGTACAATTGAAGTTTACCCGTTTGCACAGTGATGGCAGAGAATCAGGTTGCCTTAAGTGATGACTGGCTGGTCTCTGCTGTGTAAAAATGTGGCAGGTTATTTTTTTATTGTATTTTTATAAATAATAAGAGTAGTCTATTTTTCAAAATATATTAAATCCAACTTTTTTCAAACCACTTGAAGCACATCAGTGAATTTCTGGAGACCATTTGTAAACCACTAGTATAAAGCACAGGTTAAAAGCAGATGAAGACAAAATCGATGTGGAAACACACACACACACACACACACACACACACGTTATAAGTGCCTGAAGGGCCATTGTCATAGCCTTTGCTACGGAGTGGAATTCAATGTCCAGGGAGTTTCTGATGGATATGATTTGTGAGGGTTGAGTTCCCTCCAGCCTAGTTCTGGGGCTCCCCCAACACCAAGGCTCCAGCAAAGGACACCATGTGAATAACACGTGAAGTGACACCCAGGGCTGGGGGAGCTCTGAAAATAGTGAGCTTTCACACTTTTTATTTGTTTCTTTAATGGTTAAAAGAAACATATGTTCATTGAAAAGGAGAAGAACATGAAGTAAGAAGAAAAACTCGTTCATAATCTCCTCCCCTAAAGATAATCCTTGTTAATGATTTTGTATAGCTTTCTAATGTTTTTAAACTTATATGACTCATCCATTTATACACAACCACACACATGTCCATTTTGCCTTGAGTTTCAAGAAAATGAACTCGTTGTAAGTGGTGTTTTGTAAGCTGTTTTCTTCACTTAATGTATTGTGAATATGCTACCATTTTAATAAACATGCTCTAACCTTATTTCACTGGCTACATAGCATTTTATTATGTAAATATGTGGTCATTCATTTAGAAGCAGTTCATTTGGAGAGTATTTTTACAGAAGGGTGTTGGAACAGCCGTGCAGGGAAGGCCCGGCTGGCTGGCGGTGCCGATTCAGACCTGAGGCGCGACCCAGGAACTGAGCGACCACACAGCTCTGCAGCTCAGATGCTGTAAGAGGGTATCTTTGAAAACGCTGTGCAATGAAAATTTCATTATGTGAAGAACTTTTTAATGCCTCGGGCCCTACTTAAAACTCTCTCATGTGTACTTGTCTGTCGTCTATTGATTTTCTATATAAATTTGGTTTTCATTTACCGGAATTTCTCTAAGTGGGCTATAAGTAGTACTGCCAAGAGGGGTCCAGAACAAGTTATTCACAAGTGGGTTTGATGTAGGTAGGGTCCCAGAGAAAGCATAGAAAGCTTAGGAAAGGAGTGTCATCAGAAAGATAATTTTGGCCTGTCCAGCATGGCTCAGTGGTTGAGCGTCAGCCTATGAACCAGGAGGTCACGGTTTTATTCCAGGTCAGGGCACATGCCTGGGTTGTGGGTTCAATCCCCAGTATGGGGCTTGCAGGAGGCAGCTGATCAGTGATTCTCGCTCATCAGTGATGTTTCTATCTCTCTCACCCTCTCCATTCTTCTCTGAAATCAATAAAAATATACTTAAAAAAACAGAAAAATAACTTTGTTATAGAAATTATTATATTGCCAATTTCTCCCAGACAGGAAGATAGGAGAAAGACTGAAAAGTTGTTATCACTGGAGAATAAAGCTAATTATTGGTTAAGCATAAAATTTGTTTCCAGTATTATCTAGGCCTTCTCATTTCTCTACTTTCTGTTAAGGTGTAAAAGAGGGGGTGAAACTCACAAATGTCAGTTCAGCTAATAATAAGCTTCTCTATTAAAACTTTTAGTTTAAAACAGAATACCAAGTAATGTTTTAAAAAACACTTGTGGGCCATAGAGGAGCAAATGTTTCCCAGACCTGCCCATACCGGCCCTCCACTTTAAGGGGGAATTAAGGGTTGTCTTAATAGGATTGGTAGCTTCATTCAAGGGTAAGATTTCTAATATCCCATATTTGGTGCCTGCGGTGAGAAAGTTTTCCTTGCCTTCCTCATTTGCACCTTTTCTTATCACTCTTTCTACTGTTGCCCTTCAAATATGGTCAGTGCCCTCATCTCTATTAATGTTGAGCTTCAAATTCACCTGTGCAAGTATGCTTCTCCTATAAAACCTTTGCTCCACGAAGATGGTTTTCAAATTCCTTTTTAGTTGACATTTCTTACTGAGGCCTTGAAACAGTACAGTGAGGTTACCAACCCTTTCTCTGAGCTCTAAAACTGTCCTTTGAATCCACTCTCCCTAGGTAATATGGGTGGGAGGGGAAGTCTTTGGGTTCTGCATGGCATTTGCATCCTTGAATTATGGCACTTGCAATCCGCTTGCTGGCATTTCCAGGCAGTTGTCAGTGTGACTCCCAGAGGTACCCAGGGATCAGTATAGAGTCATGCAACATTTTATGTTTTTCTTATCTCCCTTCTTCTTATGTTATTTATTGCACTTCCTTTCTAATGGTGTTCCATTGAGTTTGCTGTCATGAGATCTCAGAAAGCCAAGGGAGTGGTATGGATGGGCATGCTGGGAGGCACGGACTCAGGTCCAGGTGGTGGGAAGATGTCCAGCCCTACTGGCGGGACACATTCCCTGGGGGGATAATGAGGGTGAGAGTGTGAGAGAGATTGTGCCAGCATCAAGCATCCCTCAGACAATGAGGGTGCTGTGCGAGGCTCCAGGAGGAGATCCAGACTGGCAGGTGGTTGGTGGCATTGGGGTCATCTGGACACAGCATCCACGGTAGCTGCAGAGCACAGGTGTAGGTGGCATCCAGGGCCCAAGGGAACACGACACATCTCCTGGGTCTTAAAGAACCCACGATGGTACACTTATCCTGGTGAGGGACTGAGGCCCTTTGAAAAGTAAATCATGCCGTACGCATGGTTGCTATTACTTATTATCAGCTTGTGACATACAGTTAAATGCCTTAAAGGATTCCAGGATGGATGGGTCTAACTAGATTTGTTTCCCTTGGATGGTCAAGGTCAATTCTCAATGCAATCTCACATTCCAGCGGCGTGGCCAGGAAAAGTCCTTTCTATATAAACTTCCCCAGGATGGGTTTTGTTTAGCAGAGTTATAAGCCTGTGGTTTTTAGTCAGCGTACCCAAGTTCAAATAGCAGTCTTATCCCTTGTTATTCGCATAAGCTTAGGCAAGGTTTGCCTGAACTGGGCTGATCCCTGAACGGGGATGAATCTGGCTGGGTGACCCTGCCTGGATGAATACTGTGAGCACCACTATTGCCAAAGCCAGGAAACAAACAAATGAAAGTTCTTATAAAATGAGCTGCTTTTTAGAGAACTTGGAGAAAACTGACTGAGACTGCACTCCTGGGAAACCAGGAAAGTAAAGTAAACAACAGGAGGACCAGGCCCTTCAGCTGTTAGAAGTCGGATGCAGAGCAGCTTGTCTGAGTTAGTAGATGAGATGCCTTTCTTTTTCGGTCCCTCAGGCTTCGGAGAGACAAAGGCCAGGTTCTCCATTAAACTGGTTATCTCTCATGGCGACCTGGTGGTTGGATATCACCCACCTTCTCCACAATGGACTTCTGTAAGGAACTCTTCTTGGTGATGGAAAGAAACCAATTTATCAAAAGAAATAGGAGATGAAAGTAAAAACAAGCCTCAACAACAAAATCAAGTCCCATACTTAGAATTCCAGCTAAGAATTCTCTCCTTATCGAAGACACCTCTTCACGGAGTCCTTGAAAGTTGTTTCTGAAACCTACAAGTTCAATCAATATGAGGAGGAAGAGGAAGTAGTGTTAGAAGACAGTTAGGAGCTGTCTGTGACAGTCGGTGAGCAGGGGTGTTGACAGAGCTGACTGCCCAGTCATCAGATTTGGCCATCCCAGGTAAGACAGCCCGGACAGCACAATCCATCAATTGATCTTCTTTGAAGAGCCTTCCTGGTACTTCAAGGAAGACCTCTAGAACTGTCCGGAAGAGCAGGAGGCTGCACTCCACCATCACATTCATGAGTCTGGATAGACGTTTTCTTTGTGTTTCCAAAGGACATGGGAAACCCAGAACTCTGGATTGCTTGTCTTGACTGGGTTATGCCAAGATAAGCTCAGAGGCCTTTTTGCTCGGGTCTCCTGCTGCCTTGAATCCATCCTGAAAAGTCTCCTTTGTTTCATGTCGGAAACTGTTGCACTCTAAGGACTAAGTGTTTCACCAGTGGAGATGCCTCCCTGTACTTCACACACACCCAGCTCTTTGCTGATGCAGCGACTTTGCCCTTCCCATCCATCTGACAGAAGTGTTCTTTCTCAAACGTTGCATGGATGGCTCCTCTTCAGTCTCAGCTCAAAGATGTTGCTCTTAATCACATCAGTGTATTGATTTATGTTCTAGCCCCAGCCAACCTCCAGAATTACATCATCTCTTTGTTTGTGTTTGTTATGTCTGCTCCTCCACTGAAATTTAAACTCTCATGAGACAGATCTTATCTTGTTCACAATCCCCAGGATCTAGAGTAGCTAGTCTGGGACAGTAAATAAGTATTTTTGGAATGGATACATGAATTCCCTCTCATTCTTCAATAATGATCATGACAATAATAGGAGGAGGAGGTAGAGGAGGAGGAATAAACAGAAGGACAGCAACATAACCCATATGTTTTTAGTTTATTGAGTTCCGTGTTTTGGAACAAAATGATTCACTTTTTTTTTCCTGTTCTACTACCTAGATAAAACTGTAGGTAAATTAGCTAAGGTACCTCATGTGAGTCTTCATGACTCACTTTGAAGTACCCAGACATTTCCCTATAGTTAAAGCTATATGTTGAAGCCCTGGCAGAGGCCCACATCAATTCTTTCTAGAAAGGCCTAAAATAATCTGAATAACTCTTGGTAGAGACAAAAATAATATGAAACATGTCACTTGCTTGCTTTTCAGATCAAAGAGCTCCATCTAGCAGCTCAGTCTAGATTCTGCCATTGCCTGGTGCTTCCTCCAGGCTGAGCTGTTTGGGCGGGACTTTCAGGGGAAGTATATGAGGGGCTGGGAGCTGCCGGGTCATTTTCAGTTCTGTAGAATTCTGCAGGCTCAACTGAGAACTTTAGAAATCACTTAACTCATCACTTCCTAAAAGGCATGTAAGAGTTTTGTGTATGTACCAAAGAGATAAATGAACAGAAGCAAAGAGTCGACATATAGCTGTTAAAAATTAGACACTATCACACTGGCCATGTCTAATTTGGCTCAGTAGATAGAGTGTCATCCGGAGGACTGACAAAGGCAATTCTGGTCAAGGGCACGTACCTTGGTTGTAGGCTCGATCCCTGGTCCTGGTTAGGGTGCGTGTGGGAGGCAACCAGTCGATGTGTCTCTCTCACATTGATGTTTCTCTCTGTCTGTCTCTCCCCCTCCCTTCCACTCTCTCTAAAAATCAATGGAAAAATATCCTCGAGTGAGGATCAACAAAAACAAACAAAAAAATTAGGCACTGTCCCCCGAGGCCAAACTCAGACTCCAGAATTACAGAGGGGGCTGATCCTCTAAGTGTAGCAAGCAATTTCTCCGAGCAGGCACGTTAGGGAACGCCTGATGTAATAAGTCGGTGCATCAAATCCAGAGTTGTTAATTCAGTCTAGCATGGGTTTAAAATGGGTTGTGGTTTGTTTGTTTTGTTTGTTTGTTTGTTTGTTTGTTTTGTGAATGGGGATAAATACTTTTATAAGAAAGCGTCAAGTGAAATCTCTCTCGGGAAGTCTTCCTGAGCTGTAGATGCCTTACCCTGGACACTCAAGTGTTCAGAGGAGACTTGGGAAGCTGGGGGGCTAATCTCTTCTTTGAACGCCTTAGAAATATACTAGTACAAGCAAATCTGAACCACCATCTCCCCCGTAATCTGTTAATTGAAGGGTAGCTGTTCTTTTACAAAGCTCACCTCCCTCAAACACACCTCTTCCTACACGTCTACTCCCCCATTTGTACAAAGACAATTTATCATCCTTGGAAGGACTGCTCTCAGTAAGTGCCAGGACTGGAATAGTCAGTCTCACAGATTATTTTAAATGCCCTTTCCTAACAGCTTAATTGCTGACTTCAGTTTCTACTAATTCTGCAGGTTTGGCTGCAGCTGACAGATTTATAGCATCAATCCAGAGCTTTGCCTTTGGCAGCTCACCCCTTGAATTGAGCTTTTGTTCAGGGTTCTTTTGGTGACTGTTCTAGGGTACTGTTTTCCAGAGGAAGCTGCATTTTGACTGATTTCCCTTGGGATTTTTAAAAATTAGTTAACTTATTTATTGATTTCAGAGAGGAAGGGAGAAGGAGAGAGAGATAGAAACATCAATGATGAGAGAGAATCATTGATCGGCTGCCCCCTGCATACCTCCTACTGGGGATCGAGCTCTTAACCTGGGCATGTGCCCTGACCGGGAATCAAACCCGTGACCTCCTGGTTCCTAGGTCAATGCTCAACCACTGAGCCATGCCGGATAAATCTGTCTAGGTATCAGAACCACATAGGAGATGTTGAAGAACCCATATTGTAGGACCTCACCAGTTCTCAAACAGCAGAATCCCCAGGAACTGAGCTTGCGCATCTGTATGTTATTAGCAAGTTTCCCAAGGAATTCTCATGCCTCCAGCCCTGTACCAGCCTTGGACGAGACCAGCCTTGAGTTAACAGCATTATATTCAGAGACATGTGCCAGAATTTTCCTTTTCTTCGGTTTCCTCAATAGCATTTTCAAAGTGTTATTTATTATTATTATTTATCTTCATCCTCCAAATCATCTTCCCCCAATCCCTCTGCCAGGGAACCAGGAGGAACCTTGCAGGGATTTATTCCCATTTCCTTCCTCTTTCTCCCCTAGCCTCAGAAACACAACAGTGATTGGCATTCTATGTGGATTTCATCTTAGTAAAAAGAAGAAGGAGAAGAAGACAACATCAGCCTATTTATTATTCGGTCTGCACACTTAGGGGTTAGGAGGCATCTGTTATGTGTTCAGCAGTCTGGTGGCTAATTTCACACTTTTGATCCTTGCTAAATAGATACACAAATCTTTGGGGAAAGATGTTTTTTTCTATATCCATGAGGCATTCACAAATAAAAAGTATTCTCTGAACTTCATTTTATCAGAGATACTGCATCTTTTTTTCACCATTGGCCTAATTTTATGCTCTTATCTCTTCTATTTGTTCCATTTCCCTATTAGTTTTGCTTCCACCATTGGTAGAATCTATAAAACATATCCCTTCTTTATTTCTACTTTGTTTTTTAGTTTTTAGGTGTTTTGTGTTTTTTTAGGATCTTAAAGAACCACTATTTATCTTTCCTAAAGCCTCTGTTTTCTGATTTCAGGCCCTTTAGATAAAAAAAAGCAACAAGGTATCTGCAAATTATCAAATGGCTAAGGACATAGTCAGGGTAACAACTGGAACTCAAATTGGAATCCAGGTCTTTTGGTTTATTTGATTTTTTTCCATTACTTTATATACTAATAGAGGCCTGATGCACGAAATTCATGCAAGAGTAGGCCTTCCTTCCCTTGGCTGCCAGCACCGACTTCCCTCTGGCACCTGGGACCCCGGCCTCCCTCGCAGCCCTGGCTTCGTCTGGAAGGTCGCCTGGAAGGATGTCCGGTCTAATTAGCATATTACTCTTTTATTATTATAGATATTTTAGTGGACTTAGATACAACATGCTTCTATTCTCCATTTAAATCCTACATCTCTTCCCTAATATTTCTTTTGATCCCTCAAGGTTAGCTACATAGTATTCTGGACAAATCTTCCCCCTTTTGCAAGCATCTCTAGATCCTAGTAGAACCCCTTAAAAATCCTAATAGGAAGCAGACAACAGTGACCTTATGGTGGACAGCCACCAGAATTCTGCAATGAGGGCCCCAAATGACCCTTTGTTGGCAGGAGTAGGGCA
Source organism: Myotis brandtii (assembly GCF_000412655.1). Lineage (NCBI taxonomy): Eukaryota > Metazoa > Chordata > Mammalia > Chiroptera > Vespertilionidae > Myotis > Myotis brandtii. Next base: position 1,677,259 of record NW_005371455.1, on the reverse strand, counting down.
TTAGAGGAGCAGACAACTGCATCTGATGTTCTCAGCAATGCAGACCCTCCTGGCTCCTGGCTCCTGGCTCCTGGCTCCTGGCTCCAAGTAGAGGCTGCCAGTCTTCCAGGAGACAGCAGTAGGGGCCATAACCACAGCAGCCAGCACTGGTGTGCCAGCTTTCCCGCAACCGCCCAGGTGTTCAGGGCCCTGGCTCTGCTGACTCTCCATGTCTGTCCAAAGACCTGCCTTTACCCTTTTCTGAAAATAAACCTTTAGTTGCCTGTTGGATTAGGAGACAGCATCTGGGGGTCTAACTGCTTTTAAAACATTATTGATTTTAGAGAGAGAGGAAGGGAGAGGAACATGGATCGGCTACCTCCTGCCTGCACACCCCGTACTGGGGATCCAGTCCACAACCTGGGCATGTGCCCTGACAAGAAATCTAACCTGGGACCTTTTGGCGCTTGGGACAGCAGCCAACCAACTGAGCCACATCAGCCAGGGCTCTAGCTGCTTTTTAAGTGAAGTTTCAAGAAAGCATTCTCATGTTTGTTGTTTTTGTTTTTTTTAATATGTTTTTATTTATTTTTAGAGGAAATGAGAGGGATAGATATAAACATCAATGAGAGAGGGCAACATTATCGACTGGCTGCCTCCTGCATGCCCGGGCATGTGCCCTGACTGGGAATCGAACCAGCAACCTCCTGGTTCTTGGGTCAACTCTCAACCACTGAGCCGCACTGGCTGGGCAAGCATCTGGTTTTTAACCTGACCGCTCTCCTCCCTTTTCTTCAGAAGAAGCTTATGCCTCACATCCCTCCCTGTCGGCAGGATTTGCAGTAGGAGCTGGGCCTTTCTGAGTTTTCCAAGTTGCTGGCTTAGGACCCAGCTTTCTCAGACCTGCTAAAGGCATTGGCACCCCTGCCTCTGATACTCCCTTTCACATGTTGTTGTGCCTCCCACCTCCTGTTGTCTTTGTCCTTCAGGATTGGTGCCTTTAACCGAAAATTGCTTCATGGTCATTTTATTGGGGTTTCAGAAAAGCGCGTGATAAGAGTGTGTGTTAAATCTGCTGTCTTCAGCCACACCTCTTATTTTAAGGAAGATTGCAGGTTCTTTCTGTAGCTCTATTCAGGATCCCTGTCAATTCGTACCCTGACTTGACCAAAGAGATGAATGGAGCTAAGATGATCAAAATATGTTTTCAAAGTGAGTGAGAGTTTTAGATAGAGCACAGGTGAGACATCATGTGTTGGAATAAAGCTTAGACGGGGGAATTCATTTGATCCGAGCGGCCTGTTGTATTTCAGTGTCCATACTATTCCTAACCAAAGCATTAGAGAGATTGATTCCAATTTAGACCTGGAAGCAAGTGTGGTTGTGCAAACCTGTCTTTGTGGTGTATGTAGGGGGATTATAGATAATACATCATAATATATAGTGATGGGAGATGCTTTGACTTTGTGTGGTGGGCACCCGGTGCAATGTACTGATCTTGTAACATAGAAATCCACACCTGAAATCCATATGATCTTATTATCCAATGTCACCCCAATACATTTAGTTAGAAAAAGAATTCTTCAGAAACTAATGGTTTTAAGTCTACTTGATGCTATCATCTTTTTAGTTATTGACTGATAGCAGTTGTACAGTTGCCAAACTACAATTACATGTGATGTGATACGTATCTATATGTTAAGAAAACAACAAAAAAAACTACTTAGCTGTTTCATTGGTTTTGAACTGCATTTCCTGGATACCTAGACGCGTCAGTGAGGACAAATAGGAGGACCGTGACTCGGTTCCCTCCACTCCACCCGCCCCCATACCTACTTCTCCCTGAGCGGTCCTGATACTAAATGCATTAAATATTTGGTTTTCTTTTTAAAATTCCATTTGAAAAATAGAGATCCCGAGGGTAAGGCAGATTTTGAAAAAGTATGTACTTTATACCCCTAAGATGTTTGTCTGCAATAACCAAATAATTGACAGGAAAGTTAAGTGTGGCATCGATTACTTAGGTATCTGATCAATCTGTGATTATAATAATAGATTTGAGATTATGGGAGGATAGAGGAGCCCATCTCTTTGCATACAGACAGCCCTCTACTGAAAACCCAGATGAATACAAATTCTGAGCTTATCACCACATTCTGGCTATCAGTGTAAAATACCAGCTGTGTAAAATCTACCCAAACAAAGGAGAGTGGGTTTGGCCACCTCTCTGCCTTGGCCCTGAGTTTCTTAGCTGCCCTTCCATGCAGTTTCCCTCCACACTCATCACAGATTCTGTGCCATGCCCTTTAACAGCATGCTGATTATAAGGTGTGCTACCAAAACTCCTGGCACTCATCATTTCCATCATTTTTTAAAGAAATTATAATGATTTTCAGTTTTTAGAGGTAGCACAAACATAATATGTGCTAAAACTTCTCCATAAAACATTTTATTTGTTTTCTTTATAGTGTATCATTTTCTTCCCTGATAGCCACAGATGAATCGGAAGACTTTCCTTACGTTGTGATGATAAATTGAATTATACTAATTCAGTTTAGCAGAACTAATGCTTACTCACTTGCTGGGTAAATCGATCTGTTTGCTTTCTTTCAGACAAAAAGGAAATGATAATTAATTACCTTGGGGATAATGTTTTAAATTCATATAAAGTTATTAGAGTAACAGAAAATATTTGCTGTAGGGCTACATGCTGACAGGGTGAGGGACATTTTACTTTAAAAATAAAATTTAGAATTGAGCATCTAAAACTGAAAAAAATTATTCAGAATGTACTGAGTGTCTATTATGTTTTAGGAGTTACTCTAGGATACAATAGTATAGAATGATATACAGTGGAACTAATAACTTATTCTGGACTTGTTAGTGTTGTAGGACTATTAAATTCCCTCCAAATAATAATAAAAATAGATAGCAAGATAGCAGTAGGTAGATATGAATCAGGTTTAGAGAGAGACAACTGGGTCAAGATGCTGAATTATTCACGAAGGGGTAGCACTTGAACTGTTTGGAAGGTGTGTAGGAAAAACATACTTTGATCAGGGATGGAGAAGCTACTTGGTTTTACTTTAGGGGTGAGGAATGCTCTAAGGTAAAATTTGTTATACAAATGTGAAGGGTACACTATCAGCATGGTAGTAGGCCAGCTTCATTAGGTGAAAGGACTTAAAATAGAGAGAAAACAAATTGCAAAGGAAGACTGAGATTAGATTACAGTGGACTTGCATTCCAGATTGAGAAACGCATGCTTTTTTTGGTAAACAGCTGTTTATTGACAGTTTCTTTCTGTTTGTTTGGTTTGGCTTAGTCTGTACCTGGGTGTGGTACCAGGTAACCTTCACAGTGTTTGGGAACAGTCCCCTTGTGTTCTGCGCAGAGCAGCTCTGGGAGTGAGCACTGGAGACTGGAGGTGCGGAGGCAAGTTAGGGGATTTTTAGGGAAGGCCAGACAGAGAAGGATAGAATCTGAACAAGGGAGAAGTCATGGGAATGAAAAAAAGCAAAACAGGTTCAAGGAAAAGGATTAGAAGTAACTTAATTTCTGTTCTTATGGGTTTGTGGGTTTTTTTTAGGAGAGGAGTAAGAAAATAAATATTGCTTTTATGTTCTCATGAAATATGTCTATTAATTATTCATAAAACTAACGTGTCTCTAAGTTGAGGATGATCAGATTCATTGACAATATTATCACTCCCCCCAAAAAAGAAAAGCATTTAACAGTGTTTAAAAGTCTGCCACAGCCCAACTGGTGTGGCTCAGTGGTTGAGCATCGACCTATGGACCAGGAGATCATGGTTTGATTCCTTGTCAGGGCACATGCCTGGGTGGTGAGTTCGATCCTAAGTAAGTATGTGTCTTCTGCTCCTTAACATAGTCACACAGTAGGTCATTCATGTCTTGGTTTTACCTTTTATAGCTGCCAAACGTTCATGGTATGAACATGCTGCAGCCCCACTGAGTCCTGGTTGTGAATTTCACACCTCACACATCCAGGGTCCATGTACAGGCTGGGTCTCCTGGCCATGACCGGCCTAGTGAGAGCAGGTCTGCAGACTACCCAGTGTCAGCCCCTCAGGTGAGCATTCTCCACAGTGTATAGGGGTAGCTTTGAAGATGTTATTTTAAAAAATGAAACACATTATTTTGTATAAAAAAATGGCCTTAAAGGATATACTTGTTTGTCTTGGGTTTATTAAATCTGAATGGGTCATTTAACTTTCTCAGATACATTTTAATTGTACGTCTAGCATTGTGTGTTCGGGAAATATTGTGAGTGAGTGATTTCACAAAGATCTCAGACACGCCCTTTCAGAAATGCAAGGATCTAAGGGTGAACTGCCACCTGAGTCCTCTTGTAGGTCATCTCTGCCCATGAAAGCTGTGCTTTCCATGACCGTGCAGTTTGTTGATTTAAGCAAGGTGATATTTCTATGAGTCAACAGTGTTCAGATGTTTATTTGCTATATATTATGAACAAATATCTCTTCCAGGGACTACGAGAAATACAAAGTTGGTTGGAAGAGCCACTGTGTGTAACTGAGGAAATTATACCTTGTAATGTCCAGAAATTCACTACTCTATTCATAATCTCTGATTTCTTGGCTACATTTTGAACAACGTGGTTATTCATGACATGATAGCAATGAAGCATTGTTTTGATGAAGGTGAGTCTGATCCAGATGAAATTTGATACATTATTATCCAAGAAAGGGACTATTACCTACCACAGGAAAAGGATATATCTGCCTAATTTCCAGACAGCCATAGGCCCATGTCATTTAGCATAGGTGAGAGAGACGGCTGCTATGAAGCAGCTCCATGTGTATGCAGGCTTATTTGGTAGGGTCAGCCCCTCTTCTGTGGTTTGGGATCTCCCTGGGAAATTGACTTTTTCCCTTGATACAATATTGGGTGAAACAGTCCAACCAGTGCTGAAAAAACATGCCATTAGTTATAATATGCCTGACCTTGTTGTTTCATAATAATTACAGGCAAAATTATAGGACCCATTATTTATGAGACTTACGGTCTCATAAATGAAAACTCTGAAATTACTACAATCCTACATGGATTTGCTAAATACAGGCCATTTAAGGGTAACCTCATTTCTTCCTTTCTCAGGGAGATGTGATGGGTGTTGAGGTTCCAGCAAAGCCTTTAAAACATTTTTAATGTCTTTCTGGGTAGCTCTTTGGGCGTTTTGGTGGATTAGAAACTGATTAAATCATTGAATTCAAAAGCGGCTATTAAATTGATTCCAGAGGAAGATTTATGGCAGTAATCTCCAAAAAGTTATCAGGTGCTAGAGACTCAGAGCAGTGAGATTCAAGGAACAGGGGAGGTTTTGATTATGCAAGACGGTGGGGAGAGAATGGCTGTGTGTACAAATATTTGAAGAACAATTATGCAAAAGAAAAAGAGAGACTTATTTTATATGAATCCAAAAGTGTCTGTCAGACAACACAGAAAGCCCTGGCAGGTGTGGCTCAGTTGCTTGAGCATTGTCCCATGCCCCTAAATGTCATTGGTTCAATTCCCAGTCAGAGCATATGCCCAGGTTGCAGGTGTGGTCCCCAGTTGGGGTGCATAATGTTTTAAATAAACATTTTGTTTGGTAATAATTTCAAATTTACAAAAAGCTGCCAAAAAAAAAAAATAAGTGCAAAGAACAACTTTATAGAATTACATTTGCCTGTAAGTGTTTTACCCCATTTCAGAGCACACACACTCCCTGAGAAGAGAGGCCATTGTTTATTTTTAGATTCCTGGATTTATCTGCCCCACTGTGGCCCACCTTGGTCAGCACCCCAGGGAAATTCTAAAATTTAAATATCTTTGAAATTTTCTAGTTATATAAAGACTATATGAGACTACCACCTAAGTTCTTCTGGGTGCTCTCTCTCTCTCTCTCTCTCTCTCTCAAAAATTAATGAAAACATAAGAAAAAAGGGCTTAAAAAAAGATGACAAAATTTTCAGGCTGAGTATAAGAGCAAAACTTTAGAATAGCAAGAGCTTGTCATTGGTCCTGTTGTCTGAAGCACTGCAAACTGCCTCAAAGACTAGTGTGTTCTCTCACTAGCCAGTGCCCTGCTCTGAAATGTGTGACCATTTAGCAGGGGACTGTAGCAAGACATTCAAACATGAGGTTGAACTTCTAGGTTTCTTCCAGCCCCAAAGTTATCACTTCTGTAATTTTGTAGAATTGCACCTGTGGGCCTTAGATTGACCCCACCGCCATCAAAGCAAATTATCTGTCCCTTGAACGCCACTTGCCTGGTTTATCTTATACATGAGGCTGGTTTGAAAAATGAGATGGAACTTGGAACTTTGAGATCAGAATGGAAATGAAATTCAGCTCCACATTTCTGATCCATCAGTCCTTGACAGAACAATTTTGCAGCTTATCTAGCATCGGGCTGAGTTTAGAGACTTAGGTAGAAGGGACCTGGAGAAGATTTAGCAAAGATGAGGATAATGTGCCCTTGCCATAAGAAAGACCATGGCTGCCAGAAGCATCCTCCCTCCCTGGGGAAGGCTCCTTGGCTTCGCTGACACAACCTTGGGTCCCCCTAGATTCGCTTTTGTTCCTGGAGACAAAGACTGCTAGGTATTGATGCATCCTGTGGGACATGGAGCTGTTGTCAAACAAGGACCTCATTACTATGGAACCCTCATGCCCGGACATCTATTTCAGATTTCTGCTGTGTACTTTGAGTTTGGCCACCACCGCAGATGTCCTGATGGCTAAAGGCCAGTTGATTGTCAATTAGCGATAATGATCCTGAGCAAGTTTTCTCCACAGACTAAACTGGCAGCTGGGTTTTCTGAGGTTGCCACCAGTAAAGTCAGTTTTATTCCGTAAAGACCCTCCTCATGTAGTTTCATTTGTTTATGGACATCAAGTCTAGTATGGGTCTTTTTCAAGCATCAGATTAAGTAATATTTACTTTTAAATAGGTGAAGTGGTTCCTCTGGAATGTAGAATTAGACAGGTCTTTAGAACATCCTTGATCTGTTAAGAATCCCACAGTAGTAAATACCACTTATCAGGGTGAAGCAAAGCTTCGCTCCTGCTTTCTGACAGAGCAGGTAGACTTGGGATTTGCCTTGTTTTTCAGCGTTCGCGTGGTTTGACATGTTGACTACAAACAGGATCTGATTTTTATATCTGGTGATTTTGATCACATCATTTTTGAAATATGAAATAGATTGGGTAATTTCAGTATCTTGTACAATGCAACCTTAGACAATGTGCCTGTGTTCAGTAATAGTTCAAAAAACCTTGTATATAATAAACTCTCTAACGAGATGTGGTTTTATATAATTTACAGTTAGTCTTTTATTAGTTAAATTTACATCTTATAGGTATTGGATAGCTTTGAAAATATAAAATTAAATGAGGGAGAATGTGTTTCTTAATTAGTTTGTACCAATTCTTCTTAAAGTGTGATCTGAGGACCAATACTAGTACATAAACTAGTTATTCACTCACAACAAGATAAAGACAAACATTGTTAACCTTTAGAAATGTTTGTAGAATTTTTACATTTCCACAACAATTTCTTTGCATTTCACCAAAGTTAATCAGTCTGCAATAGATTGAAATTATAGATAGTGCCTCTTTCAGAAATTTGGGTTATAGATAGTACTATTTTCAGATGATAATACGAAAGGAGGGGAGGGAGGCAGACAAGACACCCACAGAGATAAACAGATGTTCCCAAAGGCAATATAGATAAGCAGATAAACTGAATGCTTCCCAAGGTTCTGAATCCAAATATGATTTGAGGATCTTAGATCACCTTCCCTCAGAATCCCTCTCTCCTTACCCTATTACATGGTGCCAAAACTCCTCCATGCTAATCTTCTAGAAAAGAACAGTTGTCTCTCAAAGGCACCATTGAATATGCAGGTTGTCTCGAATTGCCCAGTTAGCCTCCCTCACTCATCTGATCCTTTCATGGGTTAGTCACAGAGCTAAGGACCCTGAGGTCCTCCAGTCCAGGGGCCCCTGTGGTGATGAGCCCCATCCACAGGGGAAGGACACCTCACCCCTGCACACCCAGGCTGAAAAGCATGGGTGACAAAGGTTGTCTGGAACTGCTCTCCTCTCCACCCTCTAGCTCCTGTATCCTCCCTTGCTTTGAAAAGGTACTGGCTTATTATAGTTTTACAGTAAAGGGAAAGGGAAAGGATGGAAGAAAAGAGAAGAAAAAGATCAGAAAGGGTAAGAGAGGAGGGAACTTTTGGGTGAACTTGGTATTGGGGGATAGGCCAAACCATAGCTTAAAACCTGTAAGAGTTTGTCTTCTAATCTTGGACCCTTCACAGCCACAGAGGCTGAAGTATTTTTGTGTGAAATTCCTTTTAATGTTTCCTTAATTCCAGAGCAGTTGGAATGAACCTTTAGTTTTGGTATTTGTTTTTAAAATATTCCAACTTGAATTGGTGATACAAGTGAGCCACTTATTGACTTATACTCTGCCTGTGGACCACACAGCCGACGATGTTAAAATCACCCTCAATACTGAGTAATAAATAAAGTGAGTTACTTGCATTCATGTACTTGCTAGTTTAAGAATACTCAAGACTATGGTAAGTTTGAACTAGGCCCATTAAAAAAATGTTGAGAAAGTAGACCCTCAGATTTTCATTAGATACATTGAGGTACAAAGTTAATAAGTTACTCTGTTTTCATCCTGTCAATTTTGCCATCTCACTTCATATTTCATGCTGTGGGCATGAGAAGCCTTGATGCCCAGAAAAGGGACCTTGAATGTGTCCACTATAATAGTGTGCACTGATCCCCATGACTCTGACATGAAATGTGTGTTTCACGGGTTATTAATTTGCTATCTTTTTATGTACATATGTCATTCCAGGTTAGTTCTCTGCTACCAAAGAGGATTTTATGTATATACATTTGGTTAGGTCTAATGGGAGATTTTTGCTCCTGGGTAGTTTTAATAATTAAAATAATATTTTCTTGCTTTATAGGGCTTTGATTTCTGTTAGCATCATCATCAACATCACTATCATCACATTAGTATTTACTGAACTATCTCAGTGTAAATTCTGTAGACATCATCTGATCCATCATATATTTAAAGGCTTGATATAAAAAGGTGGGATGAGAGAACTAACATTTATTACCTACTATGTGCAGAGAATGTTACATGTTATCACATTCAGCCTTCCTTAGGTGGGGATTTTTATCTTCATTTTCTAAAGAAGAAAATTGAATCTCATAGAGTTTAATCCAGAAACCTAAACAGTGAGGCTGAAATCCAAACGCAGGTCTTTGGGACTCTGGAACCCTTATTCTTTGCCTGACCCCACCACCAATTGACTTTTAAGCATGTTTCAAATGTGTTTGTTCTTCACCTATGTTTTGACATTTTCTGTGGTTTTAGATCTTTAATGTTTTATGAGTAATTATGACAGCTTGAAACCATCTCCAGGTGACATTGTATGTGACACAGTTAAAGATCAGTAATAGATCCTATATAATAAAAGCCTAATATGCTAAGTGTCTGGTTGTCCAGTTGGCCGTTCAACCAATCAAAGTGTAATAGGCTAATGATATGCTAAGGCTGCTCAACCATTCGCTATGACGTGCACTGACCACCAGGGGGCAGACACTCCAACTGGTAGGTTAGCTTGCTGCTGGGATCTGGCTGATTGGGACTGAGCAAGATGGGCCGGACACGCCCTGGAGCCCTCCCACATCCCTCCCCAGCACTGGACATGCACCAGTGGGGACCCTCAGCCTGGCCTGCACCCTCTCGCAATCCGGGACCCCTTGGGGCATGTCAGAGAGCTAGTTTCGGCCCAATGGTGGAACGACCAGTCACTATGATGAGCACTGACCATCAGGGGACAGATGCTCAACACAGGAGCTGCCCCCTGGTGGTCAGTGTGCTCCCACAGGGGGAGTGCCACTCAGCCAGAAGTCGGGCTCACAGCTGGCGAATGCAAGGGTAGTGGTGGCAGCCTCTGCCGCCTCCACAGCAGCACTGAGGATGTCCAACTGATGGCTTAGGCAGGGAGCTGGCCTAAGCTGTCAGTCAGACATCCTCCAAGGGCTCCTGGACTGCGACAGGGTGCAGGCCAGGCTGAGGGACCCCCTGCTCCCCCACAGCTCCACAGTGCATGAATTTTGTGCACCAGGACTCTAGTATAAAATAAAATGAAAGAAAGTCATATGAACTAACAGAAACCACACCACAGCCCTAACCGGTTTGGCTCAGTGGATAGAGCATCGGTCTGCAGACTCAAGGGTCCCAGGTTCGATTCCAGTCATGGACATGTACCGTGGTTGCGGGCACATACCCAGTGGGGAGTGTGCAAGAGGCAGCTGATTGATGTTTCTCTCTCATCGATGTTTCTAACTCTCTACCCCTATCCCTTCCTCTCTGTAAAAAAATCAATAAAATATATTTAAAAAGAAAAAAAGAAACCACACCACAATGAATATAAGGGGAGGCTTGTGTTCTAGGCTCAGGTCTGCAGTAAGTTTTGTGGGTCTGGTCTACACAGAACTAGTGTTATCCTTTCTTTCTTTCTTTCTTTCTTTCTTTCTTTCTTTCTTTCTTTCTTTCTTTCTAAAATAAATTTTATTGGTCAACATGAACATATAGGTTTCCTGTGTGGATTTCTAAGTTACAAAGTCTGTATATAGCACCATGTTTTAAATAAACATTTTGTTTGGTAATCAATTTATAATAGCTAAGATCTGGAAACAGTGCAAGTGCCCATCAGTAGATGAGTGGATAAAAAAAGCTGTGGTACATTTCTACCATGGAATACTATGCAGCAGTGAAAAAGAAGAATCGCTTACCCTTTGAGACAGCATGGAGAATATCATGCTAAGTGAAATAAGTCAGTTAGAGAAAGATAAGTATCACATGATCTCACTCATATGTGGAATCTAAGTAAGAAAATAAACTGATGAACTGAGTGGGTCCAGAGACATGGAAGCATGGAACAGAGTGCAGAATCTTGGAGGGAAGGAGGGGGAGGGTGGGTGTGTGGATGGGTGGGAGGTAATCCACCAAAGACCTTGTATGCATATGTGCATGGTTCATGGTCACAGACAGTGGGGTGGTGAGGTCCTGAGGCAGGGGCCAGGGGCAGGTTGGAGATGGAAATAGGGGGGGAAAGGAGACATATGTAATACGTTCAACAATAAAGAATTATTTTTTTAAAAAAAGAAAATTGCTCTTCCAAAATAATTCTGATTTTGCTGATTATTATTCCAAGGATATTGGCAGAAGACTGGCCTTGATAAATAATGCATCTTGTATTCTTTTGCCTTGTAGAGATTTCCTTTGTGAGTGGCATTTTTTTCTCTGTGGATTTGTTTATTTACAAAATTGTTGAGGCAGAAACGAAACGCAAGTCTCTAGTTTGTCTTGAGATTTTCCAAGCATCTCTCCAGGAGAGGGCAGACTCGCACGCTGCAGCTGCTCCTGTGCATCTCAGCCATCTGCACGCTGCCCTGTACAGTGGCGATGAGAAATTTAATAATAAATACAACGGAAGGCTTATTTTTGTTTACAGGATTTCTAATCAGACACCAGGTTCAAAGGTTTATAAGAACAATATACTCTATTCAGTGTATTCTAAATGTGGAGAGAACATTTGTTTTAATCTATTTTTCTTTCCAAGGCAACAGGATCAGTATTTCTGAAGGTTCTTTCTGCTTTTTAATTTTTTCTCATGCTGGGATGTTCCCCTAGTCACGGAGGCGATTTCAGTGGTGAATGCTTTTTGAAGGTAGAGCACTTTATAAAGGTAAAAGGTGAATTTAAAGTTTATAGTACTATTTCATTTGCTCTGCTCTTAAGAGGGCGAGTGAAAACTCAGTAGCTATACACCTACTTCTGGCCTTGCCAGGGAGGAGCATAATTGTATGCAACCCACCTCCTGCATTTAGCACCACAGCCTCTGCCCACCTGGCACCCTCCCTGTGGCTCTCACTGGGAACTCAGAGTCTATCTCCTAGCATCTTTCACCCCATCTCGGTTGTACACATTGTTAATTTTGTTTAGAGAATTGTGATTTTTGCGATTTACCGTTAAAATAGATTACATTCCTCCTCGTTTGATTCTAGCACAGAGCTTCTAAAATCCTTGGAATTTCCTAGGTGTTGAAAGCCAGAAATGTGCCTTTGGTTGTGTCCATGACATTGTGGCTTTTGGAACTCACCTAAGGATGGGGGCTGGTTGCCAGTGGAGCCAGTGGGATGCTTAAAGGCTTGGAACTTCCAGTCCCACCATGACCTCTGGGCGGGGAGAGAAGCTGGAGATGGAGTTTAATCACTGGTGGCAAATGCTTTAAGTAACCATACTTGGTAATGCAACCACCACCAAAAAAAAAAAAAAAAAAAAAGATGGGGCTTGGAGAACACATGGAGATTCTGGGGGAGTGGTGCCCTGGGGGAGGTCATGGAGGCGCTGTCCCTTCCCCCATCCCTTGCCCTGTGCATCTGTTCCACCTGGCTGTTCCTGAGTTATCACTTTTAATAATATACAGTGGGGCCTTGACTTACGAGTTTAATTCGTTCCGAGACCGAGCTTGTTAAGGAGCTCCTAAGGAGCTTGTTAACTCAAATTACTCTATCAACTCAATGCAAAAAATCGGCGGAGAGACAGCTAGTATCTCAAAAAACTCGTTAGTCGGGACTCGTAAGTCAAGGCCCCACTGTAGTCAATCAAATGTTCTTCTTAGTTTTGTGAGCCACTCTAGCAAATTACCTGAACCCAAGGCTGGGGTTGTTGGAACCTCCAAATGTGCAACCAGTTGGTCAGAAGCAGATGCCCAGGTGGCAACCTGGACTGACACCTGGCATCCGAAGGGACTGAGCCCTCAGCCTGTGGGAGGTGATGCTGTTTCGGGGTGCATAGTGTCAGGCTGAGTTGCATTATGGGCATCCGGCGAGTGTCCAGAGCATTGCTTGTTGGTCCCCTCCCCCACTCAGCACACACAGACACATGCACACCATGGAAATGGGTTCTAGAATCACCTGTTAGGAAACTTCTTTCTTTTGGACACTGTCACACCATTTCCCTCCTCCTTACCCGTCTTCCTGGTTCTGGCTGGTTATGTTAGGGAAATTACACAGTGTCTCCGAGGATAGATGTCTGAAGTCTATGCAATTTGGAGGTGTCAGATGGCACAACTAAAACCATTTAGTGACGAGTTTGATGTCCTTTATTCAAGGGGAAGCAGCCCATGGGCTGGGGGAGTGCAGTGCCTCCCAAGCAGCGGGCACGCTTCCTGAGGGGTTTGGGGGAAGAGAGATTGTTACTGAGCCCTGGGACAGGCCACACTGAGGCAGGGCATGGTTGGCTGGAGGGCAGGGTTTCCTTAGGAGGCCAGGGGGTCCCGTTCTCCAGGGGCAGGTGAGCTAGCCAGAGTGAGCCGGAGGATTCTGATTGGTGTATGCTAGGCTTCCTTGACAGGTGTTTCCCTGCGTGCTGGCTTACTTAGGTCTGGATTTGTGATGTGGGCCGGGGCACTAAGGTAGCCTCCATTTTATGGGTCTGGATAGAAGAATTAACTTAACGAGAGGTCATTGTTTACAAAAAGACTAGAGAAGTATGAATAAATATTAGATAGAGCGCTTTGGAAATGACTGGGCAGGGGAAGAGCCCTGAAGCTTAAAATCCATTAGCTTTAACCTCTCATCTTTCCCTCTCTGTCAGTCATGCAGCCCACTTGTTCCTTACGTAAGGAAAAAATAAAAATAAAAAGCCTCTCTGGTTATCCTGGGTGCTGAGTCTTGGCCTGAAAGTACTCCCTTTCATTTTGAGATAAAATTAGATACAGTGAATTATCCCATTGACCTCTGGAGGCCTTTTCGTAATCTCTTTACCCCTCACTCTCAATTCAATCAGATCCCTATCCCACAAACAAGCATTCAGAAAGAGGACGGAGATGTTTCTTATTCAATATGTTCTCTGTTTGCCTAATTATCAGATTATAATAGTATTAGAGGCCCAATGCACGAAATTCGTGTATGGGTAGGGTCGCTAGGCCTGGCTGGCTATCAGGGCTGATCTGTGGGGCAACCAGCAGGGCAATTTCTCAGTGTAGCATTTATACATATGAGTATATTCACAATTTGGAAAGTTTAAAGACATATTTGTGTGTGTAGTATGTGTGTGTGTGTGTGTGTGTGTGTGTGTGTGTGTGTTGGAAGAATCTGCAGCTATCAGAAGATTTTATTATCTGACATTTTAAAAAATCCTGAGTCAAAATTTAAGGAAAGCAAATGATCTATTTATTCACATTTATGCACATGAATTATAACTAAAATTACAGGTATTAAATCATACGCAGTTTTTGCATACGGACAAAGCATGTGTCCTTTAAATGAGATGGAGGCTGCGCCAAAGAAATTGCTATAGCTTTAAATTGCACGTGACAAAATTTTAAAAGTATCATCTAGAACACCTTACGGCACAATGTGTGGTAATGTAGTTACTACAAGGCTGTTAGATTCATTGCCAAATAGTGTTCAGAGTCCAAAGATCAGATAAATTAGATTGTAATTGTGTCTTAAAGCTAAGGTGAGTACGTAGATAAGGTAGAATTAGTCAGAAACATATTAATGCAATAGAGCCTTTGGTTCTCTAAAGCTCTTGCATTAAAGACCAAGCAGTGCTCACTGATAAACGATGTCACAGAGCAGTCCAGAGTGATTGACATTGAGAGGTGGGAGCTCTGTGGTCCAGCATAATTGTATTACCTGGCGCGGTGGGAAACCAGAGGCCCGACCTGCACTTTTAGTTGCATTACAGAATTTTGAACACAGAAGGAAATGGAACGTTATCATGCTGCTAGGACTTCTCCAACATAAAATGTGTTACTTTTTGTTAGTGTTTTTTAAGACAAAAATTTAAGATACAGCATCAAGCTGTTCGTGTCGAAGTGTGTTGGGTGCCTGATTTTGTAGAGACTGGGTAATTGTAGTAGCTTACGGAATTTGATTGCAAGTCTAGACATAGGCATTTTTAAGACTTAACTTCCTGTGTAAGCCTGGTCATTTTTTAGTCCCTCTCATTTTTTTTTCTTTATTTCACCTGTT
Organism: Myotis brandtii; assembly: GCF_000412655.1. Lineage (NCBI taxonomy): Eukaryota > Metazoa > Chordata > Mammalia > Chiroptera > Vespertilionidae > Myotis > Myotis brandtii. The sequence continues at coordinate 1,662,167 of NW_005371455.1, read as the reverse complement.
TCCATGGAAATAAGCACATTTAAATGGTTATTCTCTTAATATGATTTAAAACTATATACATGGAAGTAATTTTGTTTTCTGTAGTCTTTTATTATTTTTTCCTGTTAATCCTCACCCGAGGAAATTTTCCTCATTGATTTTTAGAAAGAGTGGAATGGAGGGTGGGGGGAGATAGATTGTTGTGAGGGGGAGGGGGGAGAGAAAGAGAGAGAGAGAGAGAGAGAGAGAGAGAGAGAGAATTGATTGATTGCCTCCCACAGGCACCCCAACCCCAGCTGGGGCCTGGGATCCAACCTACAACTGAAGTACATGCCCTTGACCTGGAATCCTTTGGTGTGTGGGAGGGTGCTCTAACCACTTAACCACACCGGCCAGGGCTCTGTAGTCTTTAAAAAATACTCTTAACATTTACGGATTGTTCTTTTAAGCACATTGATTACTTTTCCCCTAAAAAATGCTGTTTGTCTTGGGAGTTTTATTTTCATTTTGCTTGTTTTGTTTCTTTTTTAGTAACAAGTCTAGATTTAGGTATAGAGAAATTAATATGTTTTATATAAACAACAGTTATCCTATATAATAAAAGGGTAATACTGGTATGCAAATAGACTGACTGGTGCAACGACCGGTCGCTATGACCTGCACTGACCACCAGGAGGCAGATGCTCAATGCAGGAGCTGCCCCCTGGTGGTCAGTGCACTCCCACAGGGGGAGTGCCGCTCAGCCAGAAGCCAAGCTGATGGCTGGCAAGTGCAGCAGCGGTGGTGGAAGCCTCTCCCACCTCCGCAGCAGTGCTAAGGATGTGGGGAATGGCAGCGGGGAGTGGGCCTAAGCAGTCAGTTGGACATCCCCCAAGGCTCCAGGACTGCAAAGGGCAAAGGTCGGGCTGAGGGATACTCCCCTACCCCCGCAATGCACGAATGTCGTGCTCGGGCCTCTAGTAAAATGTAAGAGAGGAAAATTCCTATCCATAGACTTTTGAAGCTATGGTTTTGTTTAGGCACCCATGTACATTAATGATTTGTATAACATAGTTCAACAAAGACTAATATTGAGTGTTCTTTTTCTCATAAATTAGAATTGAAAATTACATCATGCTATTTTACTGTTAAGGAGCATGAGCTTATAGAGCCTGAGAACAAATTTATAAGCACAGAAAATTAAAAAAGAAAGTAAAAGAAAGAAAAAAACCCAACATTCTAGAATATTTCTGGAACTTTCTGACAGTTTTTTTTTAACATAATTGAAAAGTGCTCATTACAAATAGAAAATATGAATAAATACCTCTTTGATGACTTGGGGCCCACTTTGCTTGGGAATACCATTATCCCTGTTTTAATGCTTTACCCCAACCTCACTTCTTCCATCCAAGTTCTGCTTTAGCCTCAGAGCCCGAACAAAGGTGGCAGCCATCCAAGCATCTCGAGACTGACAGCGGGCGGCAGGGGAAGGTTGCCATGAGAACCACAAGTCAGTCAGGGCACAGACACCCTGACATATGTGTTGGCTGTCAGGGCTGTCTCTCTCTCCAGCGTTGTGCCACTTTCCTCTGGGACATTTTTGTTAATGTGACAAGTGTGTTTCATTGGAATACCTGCCCAGTTTGGCCAACATTCCAGGGCTTACCCAGTTCAGTTCCATGAAAAGCTCTCTGGGCTGTGACCACTAGGCGCCCATCTTGGAAACAAGGCAAGAGAGTCTGTCTCCAATTTTGAAGAAACACGCGTTGGCCCAGTTCAGCCAGTGAACACCGACTAGCACCTACTTTTATCAAGGCACCCAAAGATTGGTCCCCAACCCACGTGCACTCTATTAGGGGAGGGCAGAGGTGTTTTATAAAACCCTGCTATTGGGGAAGTGAAGGGAAAGGAAAATAATTTCTAACCCAGGAGAGTCTTTCTGCACCGGCCACAAAGAGGAATCAGTGTCAAACATATACACACCTTTGCATGCAAGATGTTACTCTGTGCGTTTGGTGACTCTTATTAATCCTAGCAACATGATAAATACTCATCAGTTCTGAGACTCCAGGCCCCAAATAAATGCTTTGTTATTTTCATACAAAATAAGGGCGTTGGTAAGCCATGACTACGTAGTAGTGAATGTATAGACAGGGCAGCGAAGGTCATTCCGTTAACTTCCAATGACCCGGCTGTATTTTATACATAGGTTTTACTACTTTATTAATGAGCCACTAAGATAGAGAGAAAACCCTAAACTAGTCTAACCCCACCACTGCAACTTTGGTCTTGATGCAAATTACTTACCAAAATGGTAGGATTATTTAGTGGCAAAATTTAGAAATGTTTAGGTGAGCTAATTCCCCCAAACAAGTATGCTACCTTTGAAAACCTTAAGACACAGGGATATGCACCTTTTGCAAAGGGTGCAAGCATCAGTTCTTAATACCCAAACTTTTAATCACATAAGTGTCACTGGCCTAGCAGCAATGTCATGTTTAAACCTGTTTTTCTTTCCAGTAGCAGTGGGAATTTTCTATGCTTCAATCTGCAACTGTTCACAGAGTTCCCCTTGTAACCATTTGTATGGGATCCCATGGGCAAGACTGAGAATAATTGAAACAAAGTAACACTCAATGGCCTCCAGAGTCTGTATTGCAGATCACGTGTCTTTCTAGTGGATTTTCACTGTCTCTTGGATAGTTATATAGAAACTCAGAACCCTCTCCCTCTGTCCTGCCCATTTCAACATCCTCCTTAAATTCTCACACTTGCCCTGTCTTCTCTCCTTGACTTCAGCCTCTTATTCTGCCTTCACCTTACTTTCACTGTTCAACATCGAGGCTTCCCTGCTGTATTATCTTCCATTGGAAGTGACATTTGAGAAGGAGATAAACAAATGTTTGTTCATCTGGTATGTGCAAGCATGTCAAACTCAAAGGCTAACATGGGCCAAATAAACAAGGTTTAAGTTGATGTGGGCCGCAAAAAAAACAAAAGCTTCAGTTTTCATAGAAATGTAGGATTATTTTGATAGAGACTGAATACAAAGGGCTGAAATAAATGAGTAATCGTTAGCATAAAAGAACATTTTAATAAAAAGTCATATTTTTTCTTGAACATTAACTTACCAGACACTGAATAACTACACAAACTAATAAGCATAACGCAAATAAACCTATTTTTCTTGTTCTCCGAAAGCAGAATATTTCCTGTTGCGCACACCAAACAAGTCAGTCCCAAGATTAATGATGGGGCAATCGATTGCTAAAATATTCACTGCCGGTATTAGTGGAGAGAAATGGTGCGTGTGCATGTAAGGGAAATGAATGCAACACGTTTATAGTAATCAGTCATTAGTAAATGTTGTAGTCCATTATTAATAATTATTAATTTTGACAGGATATTGTAAAAATTAAGTTACAAAATTTTTATTAAAACATTTCTTACATATCATTATATTGGCTGGGCCACAAAAATATTTGTTGTGGGCTGCACGCAGCCCGTGGGCCACGAGTTTGACATGCTTGTGCTAGTGGGTATTCCTCTTAAGCTACACATTTCCATTTTAAAAGGGGGTTTTAGCAATAGTGCTTTATCCCAGAGGAATGATCCTTAGAGTAGGAATTTCAGAAGCCACAGCAAGCCTGCTGAGGAGCATGTCTTTGGAGTAGCAAGTCTTGAGTTTCTGTATTTATTTTTCTTTTTTTGAAAATTGATTTTAGAGAGGAAGAGGAAGGGAGAGAAAGAGAGGGGGAGGGTGAGAGAGAGAGAGAGAGAGAGAGAAAGAGAAAGAGAGAGAGAGAAACATTGAACAGTTGCCTCCCACATGCACCCGGACTAGTGAGCGAACCCACAGCCTGAGTATGTGCCCTGACCAGGAATCGAACCTGCCACCTTTTGGTGTATGGGATAAAGCTCCAACCTACTGAGCCACATCAGCCAACACTTGAGCTTCTGGGTTTCTCAGCAGCTGAATGGCTGCCAGGTTCACCTTATGTGGAGCCTGCAGATCCCGGTATTGTTCTTTGGTTTGGCTATTTGACTCTGCTCTTTGCACCATCATTGGAAAATTAACTTCATCCACTTGGCTAGCTTGTTTTTTAATAATGGCTTTTGTTTCACCATATCCTAGATTTGAAAATTGACCTTTCAATGTGGTCTTATACCCATTTATTTTGACTACCCTGTTCTCATCACTGCTATTTCGGAACAGGTTGCACAGCCCTGCATCAGGCTACTATCTGTTATTTCTGCTTTGCTCTGTCTAGACAGAGTAGTCCAGCAGTGGCCTACTGTTCTGGGTGGTTGACTTCCTTCTGGGACCTGCCATGGGGCACCTAGACTGCTATTTCATAATAAACACACATAAATCTCACTAATGAAATTGCTCCACAGGAGTAGGACTCCCACTGCATAGGCCTTCCATGGGTGTCTAGGTGGTGAGTGATGGATGGTGTGTTTCTAAAGCGTACTAGTGTAGTGCAAGAAGAGAAAAGGACTTTTGTAAAAGAGCTGTGGAAGTTCTTAGAGATCCTAGAGTCCAACTTCTCATATTGGAATTAGAAATAAAAATAGTAACCACAACATCATTGATTCAGAACTTATACTCCAGGCTTAATTCCTTTATATCAGTAACCTCATGTAATCATCACCCCAAGAATATAAGAAGGCACTATTATATTTTTAAATATATTTTTATTGATTTCAGAGAGGAAGAGAGAGGGAGAGAGAGAAACATCAATGATGAGAGAGAATCATTGATCAGCTGCCTTGCACACCCCAGAAGGCACTATTATATTTTTAAATATATTTTTATTGATTTCAGAGAGGAAGAGAGAGGGAGAGAGAGAAACATCAATGATGAGAGAGAATCATTGATCAGCTGCCTCCTTGCACACCCCCTACTGGGGATCAAGCCCACAGTCCAGGCATGTGCCCTGCCCGGGAATCAAACCATGACCTTCTGGTTCATAGGTCAACACTCAACCACTGAGCCATGTTGGCTGGGCAAGAAAGCACTGTTATTAATCAGAACTCACAGTGGAGAACATTGAGCATAAAGTTCACCACCTGGACCGGTGTCATGCCACCAATAAGTGCCTGCGCTAGGATGAGTCAGGGATATGCAGGCTGACTCCGGACTCCAACAGATCAGGAAACCTAGCTCCAGGAAGGGTAGTTTCCCTAAAAACTACACACAGTCTACTCAGGGCAGGGCTGGTCGAAGTCACCAGGCCCATGGACTCCATGGCTGCCCAGCAAGCCTCTCCCAGTGAAATTGTAGATTTTGTTAATTAAGGATCATTCTCGGTTTTCACAAAGAAAACCAAAGGGAAAATATTACTAGTCGGTGATACTGAAGGTAGCAGAAATAAAACACATTGAGCCCTGAATCTAAAAATAAAATTTGAATCTGCCAGGTCAGAACCCTGTTGGCAGGAACAGAAGGGGTCCTGCCAGTGACATACGAGATAACGTCTAACATGCATTGTTCTCAGACACGGAGCCACATTTCGCCCAAGTTACCCACCCGGAGAGGCAGCGATTATCCCCTGTAAGTGGTAGAGTCAGGATTAATTTGGATCTCGATCTATCTGGCTACAAGTCCCCCTTGTGCTCCACATTCCGTCCTTGCGTGGAGGAAAATCATCAGAGACCCCGTGTGGAAATGAAAACCCTGTATGGATTGGTCCATGCGATACACTGAGAACATGAGGTTCCGTTTATGGACATAGGGCTTCAGGCTTCATTGAAACCTGGCTTCTGAGAAGTGATGCAGAACAAATAACTTGTAAAACACCTTTTCAGAGGAGGTACATCAGGATTCTCCAGCGAATTTACTGTAGAAGTCAGGAATTGGTTGGGAATTGCATCCAACTGCTAAAAGAGTGAGCAACACAAATAACAGTGACTTCAAAAGGAGAAATGTTCATTTGTATTTCATGTAAAAAAGGAAGTCCAGAGACAGCCTTGATGTCATCTGTGACAGCCTTGATGTCATCTGTGGCCCAGGCTCCTTCCATATCTGAGCTCTGACTTCCACTCCTCAGAGACTCAGCTTCAGTTTCTTCAGCCCCATTCCAGGTGGGAAAGGCATGTTGGTACATGAAACACAGTGCCTGCAAGAAAATATTGGCAGCTCAGTTTCCTCTTCATACCACATACATGTTGCTACCCCAAACAATGTAGGGGCTTTACCCATGGAGAAGTCGAGCCTGAGAATGGATGTTGGTTAGAAAACTTCTGGTAGTCTTTGCCACAGGGCATGTGAAAATTCTAAAAAGGTGTCCAACAAATAAAAGTAACCAAAAATTGATAATTTGGGCATAATGATATATGCTTAAAGATTGGTGAGAAAATATATAGATTTTATTAATTTTGGTATGATATGCTTAAGGATTACAGATTTTTGAGAATAGATTCACAGTTGACTTATAACCTGCCAGTTTTCTTTGCATACATCTGTTTCTAAATAAGAATTCGGAAACTAAGTAGAGAAAACAACTCCTAGAAAAAAATCAACAAAGAAGAGATTTTAAAATGGTTCCATCTGCGATCGATATTTATTGAAAGCCTCTTAGTTGCCAGGCACTGGGCTGGGCACGGGAGGGGCCACCGGGAACAGGACAAACACAGACCTTAATCCTTATATACTTGCCCAGTCAACTCACTTAATTCAAAAACCTTATCTTCTAGGTCAACTGTAATTGAAAAATAAATTTTAAAAAGAAAAAGAAAAAAACACCTTGAGACAACCCACTGGATGTAGCCAGTGTTTTTGAATGAAAGTATTTGATTTCATTTAAGTTGCAAAAAGAGGGAATTGGATACTTTTAAAATGCAGTCAATGAGTCCAGTCGTGATAGTACTGGCCATGTACTCAGAGAAGAGTTTGGGCCTATAGGCGCTCACTCCACTAGGATGTCTGCGTTTCCAGTTACACTTCTAGAAGTGGGCAACTGGTTGCACAGGCGACTGGGTCTCTGGGATAGTGTGGGGCCTCTAGCAGTGGGTCATGGTACAGAAGTCATAAAGCGCAAAGGGCAGAGTGGGCAAACCCGAAAAGGAAGGTTGAGAGTGAGTGCAGCGAAAGTTCGAACAAGGAAATGCATGAGCGTGTATTTGAAATATACCCACATCTTAAGGGTGTGAAGAGAATTCTGGTGTATATGAGTGAAACACTCCAATTACATGTATTAATCATAAGAAACTGTCATGTGCAATAAGTAAAGAAAGAGAAAAGGGACTCAGAAAATGCCCCCCATTCATTGTAGCAGCACTTTTAAACATTTCCTTCAGCCTAATAAGGACTCAGTGAAGACACTTTGAGCACATATTTCATTGCAGACACGGTGTTTCGTGTACCAACACTTGCTTGTAGGTGTATATATTGCCCTTCTCAGAAGATCAAAGGTCACATGAGGTCACAATACTTTTACCTTTTTCTCAAAAATAAGCTTAATGCTTTTTTATTATTTTAATTCTAAAAGTCATACATGCTCCCTGCACTGGAAAACAAAATTAAACAAGGCGAAACAAAGTATTATATATTGTTTCATCACCCAAACTCAGCTGCTTTTAACATTCGATGCAAATCTTTCCAATATGTTTCCTTGTGAAGGTTTTGATGTTCTTCTCTATGTAGTTAGCATCTTGCATGTCCCGTGTTCAATGCATTTAATTCTCTCTTTCTGTCTCTTTTATTTTTCATGTGACAATTTAGCTCTCTACCGTAAATCAGCAAGCACTAGTTATTTTGGTTTGTTATTAAATTACATCCATTTCTCTCTTTGAGTTACTGATACATGCCAAGTACCATGCTAGATCCTGGAGATGAATGGCCAAGTAAGTCACAAGCCTTGGGATTGTCAAGAAATTCATTTATCCAACAGATACTTAGTTATGTGTCCATTGTGTCCCCATATAGTGCTGGGCACCACGAGTCCAGTGGTCAGGGCAGTCTCTTAGGGGAGACTCCCAGTGATCTGTTGTGCCTCTGTCACGTGATGCACGCTAGGACAGAGCTGCACGCAGGTTTCTATGGAAGCAGGAAAAAGGAGCTGCTCAATCCGACCTAGGGAATTAGGAGTGCAATGGTTCTGGGACAAGGTGAGGGTTGGGCTAATTTTTAAAGTAGGTGGGTGAACGGTAGGAAAGGACATTCTAGGCAAAGGGAAGTCCATGGCAAAGAAAATGAATAAAAATCATGCATCATTAGATCGGCCAGAGCCTTCTCCAGGCATCCACTCCAATGCCCTCTCCTCCTGGATGAGGGAACTGAGGCCCGGAGAGGGGAATGTGCTCAAATTCACATGACGAACAAGGTCCAGAATGGAGCTAAAGACATGTCTCCATGCTACCCTCTCAGAGCGGGAGCTGATGCCAGAGAAAAAGGCAAAATTACGCCTTCCCACTCCATTTCATATTTGACATCAAATGAGAGGGATGATCCACAACACATCACAAGAATAGAAATATTTTGAGACCCTTTGGTTCACTGTGTTAATTACTCTGAGCGCTGAACTGAGAGTCCAGTTGTTTGGCCAATAAAGATATTTTTTCAGACAGGATTTGTCTTAAACTAACGTATCGAAATATATATCGCAGTGATATCAAGATAAATAAATGCTTGGTATAGTCCAAGACCAAATATAGCCAGGACGCTGTAGCCCTTGCTTTTCCTTTCAGAGGGGAAATGATGAGACAGAGGTACATTATCAGACAAGTTGATAACATGCTGGACACTATGTTCTGAGCCCCCACCATGGGCTCTCCACTGTGTGGAGAATGCTTTGTTACTTTCAGTAAGAAGGGTGCCCGTCAGCAGCTTATAATTGAAATGAAATCAACAAAGATTTGTTTTTGAAAGTCATTTCCAGGGTCAGCACACAATAGGCCAAGACTTCTATTGTTCAGAAAAAAACACCAAAAATTAATACTTATAGCAGTGGCCATCATGCATGGAAGATACCAGAAAAGATACAGAAGGAAGACCATATATATATATATATATATATTCTGCTGAGTGGGAGGAAAGGGGACTAATTTAGCCTTAAATAGTCCAATAACCAGAACCTTGTACCCTAAGAATTCTAATGTGTTGATTTTCTAAATTTTATTTATAACTTATATTTTCACATTGATTATGTTACCCAGGGCTTAAAGTACTACCTTGTTGCATTTAGTTATATTTATTTACTTATTAATTGATCTCAGAGATGAAGGGAGAAGGATAGAGAGACACATCAATGATGAGCGAGAATCATTGATCCGCTGCCTCTTACCCCATAATGGGGATCCAGCCCACAACCCGAGCATGTGCCCTGACAGGGAATTGAACTGTGACTTTCTGGTTCACGGGTTGATGCTCAACCATCAAGCCAGAGGGGCTGGGCCCTTGTTGCATCTTGAATCTTACATAAACAGAGGTCACTTTCCGGTTTCTAGGATAATATCTAGAATGTTAAAATAAATTGCAGCAGTCATTCATGAAAAAAATTATCATCAATTTCAGTGGAGATTCTGACTCCATAATGAGTATTTTCTTTACTTCACGGAAGCCCCTCATTGGTGGATTTTGGAGAGTTTTCTTTTACACACAGATGGGTGGCCTTTCTTCCTCGTTAAGTTGAATAAGTTCTGTGTCCACTGTGGTTCAGGGTTTATTTTCCTGGTCTTTCTGAAAGTGGAGATTTGGAGTTCCAGTATGCTTTCTAAGGCTTAAAAAACAATACCCTACAGTTGCAATGATGAAAGAAGCACTGATAGAACAGACAGTTTTATGAAGCATATCCCTCTGTATAGAAATTGCCTCAGGAAAGAATCCCAGCAATTTAGTATGTGCATAGCTGTGGAATTTTAAGTCCTTAGATTGATTTCAATGTAGGTAAATTTGTTTTCAACCAAAATAAGTTAATATAATTAGTATCAGATGTTTGCTATGTGCTGATGCTGGGGGTGGGAGGGTATAAAGGCTTTATGATACAGGCCCTTCCCGCCTAGTCATAAATCCAGCATTTAGAAAATGCGTGCACAAAGGCCATACCGTGAGGTGGTATAAATGCCCAAAGGGAGGGCGGAAAAGGAGGTAAACGGGCCTAGAAGAACTCCATGACGGAAGCAGAATGTGTTATGGATTCGAAGAGGCAGCTTTGATAAGTTTGTACGAAGAGAAGTTGTCAAATAGGAAGGCATTTGGAAAGAAGGCAGCAACAAGGAATGGTGTGGCAGTTGGGACCGCAGGTGGCCTGGCTGACTGAGGCACCCACAGTTCCAGCCCCCCACCTGTAGGAAAGGTGTGCTCGGGCCCTGCAGTGGTCTCTGGAGTCTCCTCATTGCACAGCACCTTATGCACAATCAAGGCTCAAAAAATATTTGCTAGATAAATAAAAGGAAGAGAATGTTATAATAAAATCCATAGTTATGGGGGAGTTATTTCATTAACAAGAGTATGAAATCCTGTTGGAGAGCAGTGGGTAACCTACCCTGATTTTCATTCATCTTCCCTAGCGCAGAGCTATGTACAAAGGATGCTCACTGCAGTACATCCATGTATGCCAGTTGGTGAGTCTCAGTGTACCCCACCAGGTTGCCTAAACTAATGAAATTAAAATGCTGATGTATCTTGTGTTGAAATATAAATGAATGGACTGCCATGTCATTAAGACAGTGGTATAACCTAATGGCTAACAATAGTTACTCTATAGGTAGATTGCTTGGGTTCGGTTCAGTTCTTGGCTTTACAGGCATGAGCTGCATGACATGGTTTCTGTATCTGTAAAATGGTGATAATGGTGGTATATAGTTAATAGTTTTGAAAATTCAATGAATTAATGCAAGTGGAGGGCTGCAACCAATGCCTGGCATATTGTATTGTTGTTTTTCATTTCCATAAGGAGAAGATATTAATATGAGAGAGCTGAACTATGGCAATTAGAAGAAATCCTAGACCATGTATCCAAGTAAAGCAATCTCTGTGTCTATTCCAAGAAAATACCGAAAATACTGGCTAAATGGTAAACATTTAAAATCACCGATCAGTCTGATATTCGCTATCAAGTTGTTTATAAATATCAGTCATAGAAGTTGGAGATTTTTATCTGAACAAAAAAGGTATACACATTTTCAAAGGCAGATGGGTTTGAAAGAAACAATATACAGAAAGAATATTTGCATTTCAAGTCACAGTAGGACACCATTTATACTTCATATTGTAAACTGCAAGATTATAATGACCCGCAAGGCCTAGTTTAGGTTTGATAAGGGAACAATATGGATGGGTTTATTGCCTCTATAATTGTGTAAACTTTTTGATGTTTGAAAATACTTCAAATGGAATAGGAAAGTCCTAGACTGATTACTTTATGCAGAAAATGTTAACCCTGTGCATGAGTTATATGGAGGACCATTTAACTTTCAGAACTGGTATTTGTTCCGATTTCAGGATAATAGAATTCATTTAAAAAGAATGAGGAGGTGGGTTAACTTTTAAAATACCTGGTAATGCTAAAAAACAAATAGTACTTCCAGATGCTGATTTTTTTTGCATATTTTAATGTTTATTTGAATATTATGAGCCAGATGGTCTTTGATGTATTAACTATAATTGGTAGGGTTGCCTTCTAAACTTTTATAGAAGTATTTTCAGAGGGTAGATTTCTAGGTGTCTCTTCAAGACCTATAGTTATATGACTGAAAATGTAAATAGAAAAACAAATATGTGCTTCATAATTACTAAGTAAAGGAAAATTTAATCTCAACTAAAATATAACTTGGCATTGCATGTAAGAATTAGCATTATAATTCCAGATCAATAAAGACTTTGTGAAAACAAATATGATTTACTGGTTACATTAAGGAAAATGTAGCAACATCAGGAGAAGGCATCCTATGTGAGAGAAAATTGTATTGATTATGAACAAAAAAACCACACCTGCAAATATTTGTCCCTTTCTGTAAATTTCATATTGAATCTCTGGGGAATTCAATAGTGTGGTAAAATGTAATTTGTAGTTCTTTATAATTACGGTCTAAATAGATGAAGTCTAAAGGGAGTTTGCCTATTTGATTTCCAAATTTGCATCACTTAAAATCCAATCAGGCCAACTGTTCAGATTTTTATTAGATAGGAAATACATCAATGGGCTCAGGCCTGCACTGCGTATTGAAAGAACATAACTCATTTTACGGCAGGCCGTGGCCCAGGGGTTCATTTAGCTTGTGGTTCCGCCCCATCCCTATAAAGATTGCTTACTGACTGCTTGAATTGCTATCATATTACACCCTTCGATTTTCAGTAACCAGTGTTTTATAGGCCAGCAGATTGCCTTTGATTTTTGAGAATTTGCGGTAACATATTGAGCTTAACAGATTTATGCAGGAATGTAATATAAAAATAGTTAGCAGGCGCTTGGGATTTTAGAACACAGAGAGGATTAGGTGTACAGATGGCTGGTACAGATAATGGCAAGGAGTAATTTAGCCATGTAAGGTAATCTGTTGTTGACAGAATTCATTAACATTTACCCGACATATACAGGTGTCTGGGTTGTGCCTTGCCTGGGACTCTGGAGCAAGCAGTGTTATTTGTAGTGTAAGTCTAAAGTTTAAAATCTCTAAAACACGCCTGGGTTTAAGGATTTATTTTAGGGAGATATTCTAAGAACTTGCCAAAATATGCCATATAATATATGCAGCCCCTCTGCCTTTAAAATTCTCATTCTTTATTGGCTGCGCCATAAAATGCAAAACATCAGAGAATGGTGTAAGGGATTCTTATATAATTAATGGGCATATTCTAGAAAAAGAGGCAGAAAACCTCTTTGAAAGGTGCTACTTATAGTTTCACTGTCTATTCCCCTGCAAAAATAGTTCTTAGCTAGATATTATAATCTACCGTGGAGCTTCTCTAAAAGTACAGGTACTGGGACCCTACCCTCACAAGTGCTAGATGGTTCTAATGCACAACCAGGGTTAATAATCTCAGTTCAATTGTTACATTTACTCTCTCAGTTAAAATCAGTGCCCAAAAGGCTTCGAGGTTTCTCCATTCAAACTGTCGTACCCACAACTATCAATAAATCTTCCAATAAAGGTCTTCGAATTAAGCCTTTCACCGGGAGCCTTAGGGCCCATAGCCTCTGAGGGTACTGATGCCAACCCCATCAGCTCTGAGCTCCATTTCCTATGGTCCGAAAGCTGCTGGGCCACTCTCCCTGAACAGCTGCCTCTGCCGACTGGGCACGCGCCCATTGGAGCTATCCTGTAGCTGCTCATTTCAGCCACAGCTGTTCTCCTCTCAGGCGTTTGCTCACAGCTCTGCCTTTCCCCTGGAATCCACTCTTTCCTCTTGCTGCATGTTGTTCATTCAAATTCAAGTTCTCTCTCAAGGACTATTCCCCTAATCTTTAGGGTCCTCCACATGGCCCTTCTATAGCAATATGCTGTTGTGTTCGTTGCCTCCCCCATTGCTTATTTTCTTTGTAATCTTTACCAGAGTAATGTTTCTATTGATTTTGAGAGAGAGAGAGAGAGAGAGAGAGAGAGAGAGAGAGAGACATTAGTGTGACAGAGAAACATTGATCGGTTGCCTCCCACATGCACTCCGACTCAAAACTGCAACCTGGGTATGTGCCCTGACAGGATATTGAACCTGCAACCTTTTGGTATATAGATGATGCTCAACCAACAGCCACTGCCAGGGCATTGCTTATTTCCTTGTATTGTTAGCTGATTGCTTCAGACATGTTGTGGGTTCTATTTCTACCATTACTCCTATCCACACCCTCTACCAAATCAAGCTAAGCCAAGCCAAGCCAAACAAGCAAAGCAAAACAACACAGCAACCTTGCACCGGAATGGCAGATAGTACAGGTTGAATGACTTTGGTCAAAAAAAGGAGGCAAAACATAGTGGTGAGGGTTGTAGATCTCTGTGAATATACAAAAAATACACACACACACACACACACACACACACACACACACACTGAATCAAACACGTTTAGAGGAGTTAATTTTATGTTACATAAGTTATATCTCAATAAAGCTGTCATCACACTAAAAGGTTTTATGAAATACATTTCTGTGTTGACTTTACTTTTCTAGCCAGAAACAAAAGATACAGCATTTGTATAAGAGCAAAATTGAATTTTACTCTGGGAGTGTTGTGAGGACTGGGAGTTTGTGGTGCTTCTTATTACTATACGAAACAGGGAACACGGCCAGTGAGCTATGGCTTAACACATGTTTTTGTAAAGGGAATTTTATATATGTGTATGGATGCTTGCTCCCTACAAGGGCAGAGTGGAGTCGTGGAGATGGGGACTGTTCCGCAAAGATTAAAGTATTTATTGTCTGATCCTTCACAGAAATAGTTTGCTGGCCCTGCTTTAGAATGTATGTTTGAAGCTATATTGACTTGTAGCATTTCTACTACATATTCATGAGGAGCTACAATTCTTCACAAAGTCTTTCTGACAATGATAAGGGTTTTTTTTTTTTTGTTTTGGTGATGACTCAGGATATAGCTCTGTGAAATCAAAGACCTAAAAAAATGAAGATGCCCCCTTTCTGCAGAGTTTTTGTTAAGACAAGACATAGTATTTGGTTGCAAGGCATTCTGGGCCCCTCTGCTGACATGTAGTCCCCACCTTTACCTACAGAAAGGGAAGGCTTCCACTCTCTACCACCTCTTATACGTGGTGCCTCTCTTGGAAGCCATTTCCCTCACTGAACCGTGATTGAAAATAATTTGAATAATTTTCATCTCAAGAACATGAACTGAACGCTCTGCCTTTGCAACTGCAGACCAGAGGCACAGAGATGAAATGGCAGTGTGTGCCTTTGGGTTCGCAGCCCTGGCCTCAAGAAGCAGCAGCCAATTTTCTGACCCTTCCACTTCATCTTCATGCTGCCTGCACTTGATTTTCACAGTTTACTTCCTTTTATGTCAACAGGGAATGTCACACCGCTGATATTGCCAGAATTTCAACTTTGTTGCCCGGCCTGCATGACTCAGTGGTTGAGCATGGACCTATGAACCAGGAGGTCAAGGTTTGATTCCTGGTCAGGGCACATGCCTGGGTTGCAGGCTCCATCCCCAATAAGGAGTGTGCAGGAGGTCAGCCGATCAATGACTTTTCTCTCATCGATGTTTCTATCTCTCTACCCCTCTCCCTGCCTCTTTCTCTAAAAATCAATAAAAACATATTTTTAAAAATGAGCAAGTAATAGAAACCAATTATTTGGGTTTCTGTGATGGAAGAATTGTTCATAACGAATGGCACTGTCAAAGCATGCTCATCATGATTCTTTCAACTTTGATTATTAGTTCAAAGGTTATTCCTTAATTTTTATTTCAGCTCATTAGAATCAGATCCAATATCATATGTTTTATATCTACATTCTGTTTTTTAAAAACATGTTTTCATTGATTTTAGTGAGGGAGAAGGAGAGGACAAGGAGAGGGGAACATCAATCTGTTGCCTCCTACACGAGCCCCAACTGGGGATCTAACCTGAAACCTGGGTATGTGCCCTGACTGGGAATCAAACCTGCAACCTTTCAGTGCACTCAACCAACTGAGCCACACCGGCCAGGGCTATATCTCCATCCTTATTCTTATTTTTGTAGAATCTTATAAAGTTCTTGATTATGTACCAATTTGCAGTGGAACCAGAAAAGGGATATGACTTATCTCCAGCCCCATGATTATAAAGGATTAAATTTAGCTCTCCCACTCCAGACCACTAATCTCAAATCCATTCTTTTCTTGACTCACTTCTGACATCCTTCCCTTTCATTCATAGACGTCACAGATGTAGCTGTCACACAAAGTTCTTCCTATTTGTGAAGCTTTCGACCTCACCTGATTGTTACTCAGAATTTCCTCCTACCCACATTATCTAAACTCTTCAAAGCATAATTAGATTCATCATATTTTACCTTGACATGCTACTTTATTGCAAGGCTCAAGAAGCAATACAAATGGAACCAAAAGAAAACTTCTGGATCAACTGCATTGTGCATACCTGCTCCATAAATCCTGAGCATAAGTGTAAGGGTCTGTGGTGATTTTGCCAAGATGCAAAGAATAAACCAGTTTTCAACCTTTTTGTTAAAAATGTGAACCTGTGGGTTTTCTCTATTCACTATCATTGTTATTCAGGAGACTACAAGATGTATGAGAGCAAACACTTTTTATATTTAACCTGAAATGTGCTGTTTCACAGTTGGCATTTCAACTTCAGAAGAAATATCCCTTTCTTCAAAAACACTGAAAATAAAAATGATGTCCAGTGGTTTCCATGAATGCAGCCTCAATCCTATGTTAGTCATCATTTCTTGGACGTCATTTAATTCCAAAGTGGAAGTTGCACTTTAATCTTAGAGTATCAGTTTAAAGCATGCTTTTCACATGGCTGTCTGAGAGGTTTTACTGTGGCGGATGTTGCAGGGTAGGGGGCATATTAAATATTTGCTTCACCATATGTTTAATTCTCCTCACTCTGGTAAAGGCTTCCCTCCCCAGTTTTGTTATTTTCCCATCATTGTGATTCAAGATCTTTCTTTTTCCTTAATATATTTAACATGTTAAACCAGATAAAGTCACATAAAGTCAGAACAACCAAATGGAGTTTTCTGCTAGGATTTTGCAGTGTTCCAGGAAAGATCTTGAAAGAAGGGAGAGGGTGGCCTTTTATTTATTAGTTCAATGTGCTTCATGAAACCTAAATCCTGCTTCCACTGTTCAGAGGGTAGAGAAGGCTACGGTAATGGGAACATTTGAAATACATCTGATTCTGGCCCTTCACCTGCTCACTCAGGATTTCAGCTCCCTACAATATGCCTGCAAACATTTCTGGGAGTCCCAGGTAATGTCCCATGAACTCACACACAAGGTTGCTCTCACAGGAGTCACCTGCCCTCTGCTAGGGTAGTAGTCCACCAGTTAGTTATCCATCATCACTTCCTGCCAGCCATCTGTGATAATGGGGGTCTCAGGAATCTGTTGGCAAGTGAGAGAAGATGCCTCTACCCGCTTTGGATCACATGGTCTTAGAGAGAGCCACTCACCAGTGTTTTTACTCAAACTGCTATGTAGCTTTAGGCTGG
>NW_005371455.1:1639501-1645077 GCF_000412655.1 Myotis brandtii | reverse complement strand
ATATATATTAGAGGCCTGGTGCACAAAATTTGTGCACTGGGGGGTGGTGGTCCCTCAGCCTGGCCTGTGCCTCTCATAGCCCAGGAGCCCTCAGGGGATGTCCAACTGACAGCTTAGACCCGCTCCCAGTGGGCATCCTTAGCGCTGCTGCAGAGGTGGGAGAGGCTCCCCCCACCACCGCTGCACTTGCCAGCCATGAGTCCAGCTTCTGGCGCACTGACCACCAGGAGGCAGCTCCTGCATTGAGTGTCTGCCCCCTGGTGGTCGGTGCCCGTTATAGAGATTGGTCATTCTGCAGTTTGGTCAATTTGCATATTAGCCTTTTATAGGATGTACACACAGATTCGTGCACATTGAAAGGAAATTAATTAGAAGAAATATTTTAATATTGCTGTTTGCCCTTTCTCTATAATAGAAGTGTCAATCAAATTCGTGATCGACAATGACAGATCGAAACACATGCTTGCGATTGGCGCCAGCAAGAGCTTTATATGTATTGTGCATGTGCGAGTCAAATTAGCCTTTTATAGATGTAGAATAAATTTGCTTAATTAGACATGCTTTCTGATTTAGCTAAACTTTTTCCAGCCTAGTGAAGCACCCCTACTTCTCTTTCAGGTAATTGTCAGCAACACAGCAGTAAATATCAACATGAAGCAGATTATTATTGTATATCACACAGGGAGAACAAAGGGTAAAATATTTAACTGTAGCAGTGTTTGACTATATTCTGCGCAGTGAGAAAACCTGAAGTCATTTTCAAGGTCCACCATTTCTTACTTCTTCTCAGTTGGGTCAAGTTTCTAAGCTTTCTAAATCTCCCTTTTCCAGCTAATGAAAAGAAAATAGGATTCCACCAAGTCTCCTATCTACCTACTTCAGGACTTCTGTGAGGATCAAATGAGATGAGGCACAGTAAAACACTTTCCAAACATTTGGTTAAACTGTAAAATGTTTGCACCTGCCTGTAAAGCAAGTTGGGTTCGTGGACTGAAGAAACTCCAAGGAGGCTATTCGCTAGGGAGAGGAAGCCAGGCGTTGCTACGTGATGTCATTACCCCATGCCCACAGGGACCATTTCCAGGCTGGGCGGGGCTGTGGGCTGCCTTTTATATATATAGATATGGTTATAATGGTTTCAACCAATGAAGAAGCAACTGGGATGTGAAGCAACATGTGGCAACCTCAGGGGCTGTCATGAGGGGCCAGTGAGAGGTTGAATGAGTGGCTTTCTATTCCCTTCATACCTATTCATCCAAAGAAGTTGACTCTATCTGTTTTATGCACTGGAACTCCAGGAAATTTTGCTTGAAATGCTGTTTCTGCCCTAATCAGTATTTTACATTTTTATTTTATGACATATTTTAGTCACACATAAAATATTTTCTTTTTGTCAGAATACTTATGAATTCCTTCTGTTAAAAGAATGATATTGTGATACCTTGGGGCTGTTTTTATGTTTAACGATATAATTATATATTGAAAGTGATGGGGAAATGAACTTTGAGAAAAGAGAAATATTTTCATGAGCCATACCATACCTTATATAATCCTATATATAATAAAGAGCTAATATGCTAATTAGGCTGGCCTTCTAGAACAACCTTCCAGAATGACCTTCCAGAATGACCAGAGGGCGGGGCTGTGGGGCTGTGAGGCAGCCGGGGCTGTGAGGGCCGAGCCCCTTGCATGAATTTGTGCATCGGGTCTCTAGTATAATAATAAAAGCGTAATATGCAAATGGACTGAACGGCTGACCTTCCAGAAGAAGCCAGGGATGCAAAGGCCTACTCTTGCACGAAATTCGTGCATCGGGCCTCTAGTGTAATATAAAGGATGCCTTTTTTTGAAGGTTTGGGCAACAAAGACAGGGAATGCTATTTTGTAATGATTACCAACTTCTAGGGGTTGGTTAGTGAACATAAAATTTATGTTTTAAAAATGGTAAAGTATTTGTCTAACCCATTTTTGTGAACCTTCAAAACTATCTTGGAAGTCTCAAATTATCTCATTTCAATGCATACCTCAGAACACTCCCTGGCCACCCTAAAGGATGGAAGGGTGGGCAGGTAAAGCTAGATATCACGAAGACAGAAGGTAAGACATTGCCTTAGTCAGAGAGTCTGCAGAATCTTGAATAGTTGTGATTTACCATGAGTACAGCAGGTCCTTGAGTAATGTCATTTCATTCAACATTGTTTTGTTTTAATGTTAATAAAAAAAATTGATTTCTGGCCCGGGCCACCATCTGTGGAGTTTGCACATTCTCCCCATGTCTGAGTGGGTTTTCGCAGAGGACTCTGTTTCCTCCCACATCCCAAAGGTGTGCACTAGGTGCACTGGTGGGTCTACACTGTCCCAGTCTGAGTGAGTGTGGTGGGTGTGGCCCTGGGATGGATGGAAGGGTGTCCCTCCTGGCACCCTGAGCTGCTGGGACAGGCTCCGACCGCCTGCCATCCTGAACTGGAATAAACAGGTTGGAAAGGAATTATCTTCATGGTTTTTATTCCTCTTTCTTAAATGGATGGATAGCCCTCATCTACTTCCATGTTTAATATTAGAAGTGTTTTGGGTCTTTATGTAGAAGTTTGGTGATGGTTTTGTGACCACAATATGCCGTAGAAACTTAATTCCAGTTTACTCCCACCTCTTAGCCTATGATGAAAAAGGTTTTGTTGTACGTCAGTTCTCTTTCAGTTTTAGTTTCCAGGAAACTATCCACAATGTCGGGGGAGGACTTCCTGTGCATGTGTTTTCTGCAGCTTTCAAAGCTATTTAAGGTAGTTGGGTTTGAAAGGAAATGGAAAGGCCAGGTAAATGCAGTGGAATATGATGAGTCTGACTCATATCATCAGAGAATTCTGAGTTACAAAGTGGCAAATCTCATCCAAACCCCCATCACAGATATGAATCCCCTTCCAACACCCCTGGCTCCTTCTTCCGAAACGCCAGTGATAGAGAGCACCTGAGAGTCGGGGAGGGTACCCTGACCCGGGAAGCCCTTAGCATTCGGTGATCCCAAGGCTGAGGCCCGAGCTCTGGCCTTGCAGCGAGGCCCTAAGGAGGTGGTTTAGCCTCACTGAGTCCTGGTATCATCCATGTCAATGAAATGCTGTGGTGCTGTGTTGGTCATTCTCCGTCTGTCCTCATCCCCTGTCCATTCTCTGCTGTTGTCTGCCCTGCTCTGTGCCCGAAAGGCTGACTTCTTCGACGAGCAGCTTCCATGTCCCCTCGCCACCCGCATTCTCATGGCTTGGGCCAGTGAAAGGCCCAGCAGGAGATGGAGGGGGGCACCAGGAGGGCGAGCAGAGGTCTTCTCCCCTGTTCTGGCTGCCGATTCTGGCTGCACCCTCCCTGCCTGCCGCTGTCAGCAGCCCTGGCCCCTACCTGCCCCTGCGGAGTTAGTTCTCCCCCTGCTTCTGTAGGCTTAGGAGTACTAAGACTTCCAATCGCTGCTGTGGCAATCTCTGAGAATCTCAACGTCCCTTGTCAGTTTCCTTTTAAAGAAATTGTCAATTACATTGGACATTCAATATTATATCAGGGTCAGGTGTACAGCATGGTGATTAGACATGTGTAACACTTACCCACCTGGCACCATATATAGTTATTGCAATATGACTGACTATAGTCCCTGTGCTATACTTCACACCCCCATGACTGTTTTGTAACTACCATTGTATACTTCTCAATCCTTTCAGCCTTTTCACCCAGCCCCTCCACCCCTCCTGTCTGGCAATCATCTGTTCTCTGTATCTACGGGTTTGTTTCTGTTTTGTTGGTTTATTTTTTTCTTTAAATTTCACATAGTATTTGTCTTTCTCTGTCTGACTTATTTCACTCTAGGTCCATCCATGTTGTCACAAATGGTAAGATTTTATTCTTTTTTATGACCAAATAACATTCCATCTTTTATATCCAGTCATTTATCGACGGACACGTCAGTTGCATCCGTAACTTGGCTGTCGTAAATAATGCTGCTGTTAGTTCCCCTAATTCTGCTCTTGCCTCTCTGTCAGCCTTTCCTTTATTAAAGTGTCGGGAGCTGCCGAAACTGGTTTGGCTCAGTGGATAGAGCGTCGGCCTGCGGACTGAAAGGTCCCAGGTTCGATTCCGGTCAAGGGCATGTACCTGGGTTGCGGGCACATCCCCAGTAGGAGATGTGCAGGAGGCAGCTGGTCGATGTTTCTCTCTCATCGATGTTTCTAACTCTCTATCTCTCTCCCTTCCTCTCTGTAAAAAATCAATAAAATAAAAAAAAAAATAAAGTGTCGGGAGCTGCCTACATTGGGTTTCTTTTTCCTGCCAGTACCTCGTCTCATCCAAGTCCATGACCTCGTTCTCTCTCAGATGTGTTGAGGAATTCAAACGCATTAATGTATGAAAGCATTTTATAAACTCTAAGGAGTAATACAAATATTAGTTCTCAATTGTACTGCCCCACACTCCCCATTCCTTTTCATTTGGGTTTGTCTGTTACTATCTTTAACTTAAGTTTCCTTGTTCCTAAATTCTATTAACAATGATTTCCTATTGTATTAAAGAGTAAAGCTAATCCTTGACAGCTCTTTGGATCCTTGAAAACACCAGCATTTGCACCGAGGCCTTATCTTCTCTGAGTCAATCAGTCAGAATTGTTTCAAACATCATTCACATGATTGGGTAAAAGTGTCCCTGCATTCTGTTCACTCTTTTGAACACATTCCACTTCAAGATCATCCTCACTTCACTGTAATGTTCAGAACATAACTCAATAGTACAGGAATCATCTCATTAAGCCAGTGATGGCAAACCTTTTGAGGTCGGCGTGTCAGCATTTTGAAAAACCCTAACTTAACTCTGGTGCCTTGTCACATATAGAAATTTTTTGATATTTGCAAACATATTAAAGCAAAGACTTATATTTTTGATATTTATTTTATACATTTAAATGCCAGTTGACAAAGAAAAATCAACCAAAAAAATGAGTTCGTGTGTCACCTCTGACACGCGTGTCATAGGTTCGCCATCACTGTCTATACGTACACAATTTCATTAAGCAGAAATTTTCCCCATCTGTAGATTACGTGTTT
Source organism: Myotis brandtii (assembly GCF_000412655.1). NCBI lineage: Eukaryota > Metazoa > Chordata > Mammalia > Chiroptera > Vespertilionidae > Myotis > Myotis brandtii. The sequence continues at coordinate 1,640,005 of NW_005371455.1, read as the reverse complement.
AGAGGAGGTAGACCACATCCATTGTTTCTACTATTACTTCAGGAAAGTACAGAGCACCTCATGGCTATAATTAATCCCCTATGCCTTATGAACAGAATCATCACGCTAAATACTTAAGTGACTGGCATCAGAAGGATAATGCTTGCTTAAATATGGGTGCTTGAGAGAAAGAACAAGGCCACATGTTTCGAATGATCTTATGTACATTTTATGGTATTTAATTAACCTTTATAATCTAAACCATCCATCTTTCTGGCTTCCAGAGAAGCTACCTAAAAAAACCCCAAAACAACAACACAGGGTGCAGGAGCTAGATAGCAAGGCCATATCAGTCGCAAGATGTTAAGTTGTGGCCAATATGCTACTTTCCAATACTACAGGTAATGTGTGAATGTGTTTGGAAGAGAGTGAAATCAAGCACACCACATGGGGACACTACCTTTTATGTTTTAGGGAGCCAGTTATACCTCTGGCAAGCTATCTTAAAATAATTTCTAGCCATAA
>NW_005371455.1:1598432-1639379 GCF_000412655.1 Myotis brandtii | reverse complement strand
GTTGCCGGCTGAAAGCAGGTATCTGGGTTTGTTTAGCTTCTATAATTGAAACTCTGTTGCCATCACTGGTGCTCTAAGCTCTGAGGCTGCAGCTGGCTGAAAGCAGGTACCTGGGGTTTGTTTAGCTTCTATAATTGCAACATTGTTGCATCCGAAGCTCAGAGCTGGGCTGTGGCAGGCAGGGAACCTTGGCTTCCTCCATCGCCGGAGCAACCAAGCCTCATGTTTGCTTCAGCTGCGTGGCTGCCGGCCGCCATCCTTGTTGGCAGTTAATTTGCATATCCTGATGATTAGCCAATGGGAAGCGTAGCGGAGGTGTGGTTAATTACCATGTTTGTCTATCATTAGATAGGATATTTAAATGCCATTTAACAAAGAAAAATCAACCAAAAAATGAGTTCGCGTGTCACCTCTGACATGAGTGTCATAGGTTCTCCATCACTGCATTAAGCAGTAGTTCACATTTTTTTTGTTTTTTGACCAATTTTTTCCTCTTTTCCGCCAAACTTTTCACTGCAGCTTTTTTTTTTCTTTTCTTTTTAAATTGATTTTAGAGAGAGAGAGGATAGGGGAGAGAGGCAGAGAGAAACATCCCAAAAAAATGAGTTCACGTGTCACCTCTGACACGCATCATAGGTTCTCCATCACTGCATTAAGCAATAGTTCACATTTTTTTGACCAATTTTTTTCTCTTTTCCGCCAAACTTTTCACTGCAGCTTTTTTCTTTTCTTTTCTTTTTTAATTGATTTTAGAGAGAGAGTATAGGCGAGAAAGGCAGAGAGAAACATTAATGTGAGAGAGAAACATAGATTAGCCACTTCCCATACATGCTCCGACAAGACACAACCTAGGTATGTGTCTGACCAGGAGTCGAACCCTCAACCTTTTGGTGTACGGTACGACACTCCAACCAATGAAGACACTTGGCCAGGTTTTTTCTTTTTAAACCCTGTGTGTTAGGCAGACTAATGACACCCCCAAATATTTCCATGTCCTGACCCCTGGAACCTTACATGTTACAGGATATCTTGTAGGTGTGATTCATTTCGGGACCTTGAGATGAGGAGATTGTGAATGGGATCAGTGTCATCACAGTGGTCCTCAAAAGTGGAGGAGTAGGCAGAGAAGGAGGCCGGGGTGATGTTATGCCAAGGCTGAACTCGCTGCCACTGGGTTTAAGGTGGAAGAAGACAGACCTGAGCTGAGGAATGTGGGAGGCGTTCTAGAAGCTGAAAAGGGCAAAGAACTAGTTTACCCTAGAACATCCAGAAAGTAATGCTGGCCTGTTGACACCTTGACTTCAGTCCAGTGAGACCCTTGTCAAAACTTTGCTCTACAGAAATGTAAGATAATAAATTTTGGTTATTACATGCCACTGAGTTTCTGGCAATTCATTATAGTGCAAGATAGGATGAATCCATTTTTGTGTGGAACAGTGATCTCATTTTTCTTTCTTTTCTTAAGATGCATCTCCTCATTCCAGGATGTTGAGAATATCTTCAGTCATGTTTCATTGTCTAGTGTGTTATCTTTCTGTGTAAGAAATACTCACTTATAATTTTTTTCAGCGCAGTAACCATGTTGCTAATACAGATATTGGCCATGTCAGGAACCTGATAAAAGCCCAAAGATTTGACATTGTACTTCTCTCCCAATTAACATGTGTATTAATCAGCAATATTTGTGACCCTACCCAACTGTGTCATCATCCAGCTACTGTTCACCTACCTTGCTCACTAGACTACCAGGAAAAAATGTTAACATTAAAAAAATATCAGAAGCATATGTAGAAAAATGTGTCCCCTCCCCAATCTACCATTCTAGTAATTCTATCAAAAATTGATAACACATTAGGCTAGAGAAAAATTTAGAGCATAATTGAGAATATTTTTAAATCAAAATCCCAATCTCATCCTTATGACTATGCGATAGCCTGATAATTTACTTAAAGAGCAAAAAGAAACAGTATTGTGAATTAATTTTTCTTTGATTCCAATGGCAAAGAAGCCTTCCTGAGTTGTGCTACTTTGGCAAGGCGATTATTTTAAGCTGAAGGTATTTGAGACCCTATAGACCAGTGGTTCTCAACCTTCCTAATGCCACAACCCTTTAATACAGTTCCTCATGTTGTGGTGACCCCCATCCATAAAATTATTCTCATTGCTACTTCCTAACTGTAACTACTGTTATGAATCGTAATGTAAATATCTGATATGCAGGATGTATTTTCATTGTTACAAATTGAACATAATTAAAGCATAGTGATTAATCACAAAAACAATATGTAATTATATATGTGTTTTCTGATGGTCTTAGGCGACCCCTGTGAAAGGGTCGTTCTACCCTCAAAGGGGTCGCGACCCACAGGTTGAGAACTGCTGCTATAGACCAAGCATGTCAAATTCCCATTTATTTGGCCCATGACAGACTTTGAGTTTGACATGCTTGCTGTAGACTGATAAGAGTCTTTTATTTCTCCCTTAAATCAGGGCCTTGCCCATAATAAGAGTTCTTATCAGAAATAACTTTTAAAAAAAATAAATTTTATTGATTTTTTTACAGAGAGGAAGGGAGAGGGATGGAGAGTTAGAAGATTAGAGAGAAACATCGATCAGCTGCCTCCGGCACACTCCCTACTGGGGATGTGACCGCAACCAAGGTACATGCCCTTGACCGGAATCGAACCTGGGACCCTTCAGTCCACAGGCCGATGCTCTATCCACTGAGCCAAACCAGTTAGGACAAGAAATAACTTTTTATGACCCATCTATAGGGCAGCATGAACTTATAATTACTGAACGTCCGCTCTCACCATCCTGTCCTGCAAATGACCTTCCTTCTTTCTGAAGCCCCAGACGCTATACCTCATCCTGAGCTCAGAATGTCACACACACCTACTTTTTAACTTTCTGCCTTGGAATCTCTCATGTCCGTGGGGTCTCTGACTTGCTCATGTATGTGGACTTCCCATACATACTAGTACATATGTAATTAAACTTGACTACTTTCTCCTGTTAATCTGTCTCATGTTGATTTAATTATCAGAGCAGCAAGAAGAACCTAGAAGGTTAGAGGAAAATTTCTTTCTCTCCCACAATAACTAAACTGAATATGTCTTAAGCCAGCGTTTTGCTTTGCTTTTGAATGGGAATACAGGACCCCAGAAAGGAATGATCCTTCCAGAGTTTGCAGAAATAACTCCACTTATGGGTGTCCATCAAGTAAACAATGTCGCTTGGGACATTAGGAACCTGGTGGCCTCTTCTAAGCCATTTACCCACGTGGGAGCCAGCGAGATTTGTTCTTTTTGCTGGATCATATTTTTTCCTTGCAGAGAAAGCCTTGTATTTTCTTCTAGGCACTTGCTTGGAATGAGGTCCAGATCAATTTGTCTCAACCACCGAATGGTACTTACTATGTTATATGGTGAGCTATAAAATTCTGTTCATAATAAATAGGTGCACTACTTTCCCAAATCTGTTTCTCATTTAATTTAATTTAATGCAGAATATTCAAATTAGCTACTTGGTGCTAATTCATGTCCAAAAGGTTCTGAGTTTAGATTACCAGTCCTCAGCGTGTGCCAGGTCAAAGAGGTTTATGAGAACAGATATATTCATCATTGAAATGAATAGAAGGTTTTAATTTTAGTTTTATTGTAATACTTAGCATCTTCATCACTACTTCTTAAAATCCACCAGAGACTATCCACTCAAGTCATATTTCCAAGATCCTGACATAAGGAAAAGCCATTCTCTTGAAGGTTGTGGGAAAGATGGTCTTTCAGTTCTGCTGACTCAACTCTAAAGTTGCAAGAAGTAAGTACCTCTCCTGCAGCTGAGAAGTGGCCAAAGTAAGGAATTGATGTTGGAGATGTTTCATTTAATTTGCCTGCATTTGCAAATTCAGGCAAACGCAATAGAGTTTTTAAAAGCTCTCTCATTTTTTTTTTAAAGTTGCTACTCTCATTTGGTAACAACTTATTACCATATGCTAACCAGGAAAAGACACCTGAAAACAATAATCGCCTTGTCCTGCAATTGATTCTGCTTTAACTGCGCTTGTTCAGGTAGCAAATCCATTAGTCACTTCTTGATAGTTTTTATGATTGGACTTAGCACCTAGTATTGAGCAAGCCCTGAAGAATGCCTCTTCTGTTAAAAGGTTGATTTATTAGTTTATATGTAAAAGAACACTGGAGGTTATAAAGGTAACAAAGACCCTTAAACATTACATCGATTTTTTTCCCCCCGAGCTTTTTTCTTTGTGTTGTATTGCAGGGTAATAAAATTTCACTAGACCCATTGGATCCATAAACTCTGAAGTACAACCACCAACTGATAGAAATGAAATTGTTTGACTGGAGCGATAAGCAAGGACTCTGCTTTGAACTCTTAGCAGTATAAGTCGTTTCGCTGGCCCGTGAGGGTGAATTACAGCCTGCTGTGTGTAAAGGACAAGCATGTATTTGCAGCAGCTCCCAATCCAGGAATCACTGGGGGGTGCGGTGACCTTTACATGGCCACCCAGGCCTCAAAAGAAAGATCTTTAGAAATAGAAGATCAACAACACCGTACCATTTTCACAGAACTTAGATTTTTTTTTCTTGCATGAATTAGGTTGTCCATATATTTTATTACGGAGTAAAGAGTTGAAAAGGAAAATAAGTTCTGTTTGTAAATCTCAACATATATTCTTAAAAAAACAACAACAAGCTTTTTATTTTATTTTATTTTTTTAAATATATTTTATTGATTTTTTACAGAGAGGAAGGGAGAGAGATAGAGAGTTAGAAACATCGATGAGAGAGAAACATCGATCAGCTGCCTCCTGCACATCTACTGGGGATGTGCCCGCAACCCAGGTACATGCCCTTGACCGGAATCGAACCTGGGACCTTTCAGTCCGCAGGCCGACGCTCTATCCACTGAGCCAAACCGGTTTTGGCAACAAGCTTTTTTAAAAAAAGTGAGGAGCTGCAGGCTCATTAGAGTATACTATACATTATAGTATGTGCCAGTCTGGAATATTCTGAACTTCTACTCTGCGCTGGGCACTGACCTAGCAAACTCTTGACACGTGAACCATCATTTTATGCTGCCTGTGTCTCCCTTAGCACCAGGCCTGCCCCTCGCAGCCCCAGTAGTATGTCACTCAAGATCTGAGGCATGACCCCCATTTCCACTCAAGCATAATAGAGGATTGTCCTGGTAGAGAGCTCCATGACCCATCCAGGCAAACTGAGATTGCTGATTTCAGTGGCCAGGGCTTGAGAACAATGTGCCTGTTAGGGAATAGGCAGGCACTGTCTACCTACAAGCCGCCCTGTTGCCAATCTTGTGGGTTGACATAGAAGGGATTAAAGTGGGATGTTCCCTGACCTGTTAGCTCATTTTTGCTTAGTTCAGATAACTGACCTGGTGCCTCAGCAGCTATCATTAAAAGATCCCCGTGAAGCCTGGCCAGTGTGGCTCAGTGGTTGAGCATCCACCCAGGAACCAAGAGGTCACTGGTTCAATTCCCAGTTAGGGAACATGCCTGGCTTTCGAGCTTGATTCCCAGAAGGGAGCATGCAGGAGGCAACGGGTCAATGATGTTTTTCTCTCATTGATGTTTCTATCTCTCTATCCCTCTTCCTTCCTCCCTCTCTAAAAAGTCAATGAAAACATATTTAAAAAAAAAAAGATCCCCATGAGCACTATCTCATACTTGAGGGAGGAGGGTAGAGTGGGAAGTAGACTCACAGTAACTACGTCTTGACCTGTTTCTAATGAAAAGGGGCCATTCTGAAGCCACTGAGACCTTAGAGCACAACCATGCCCCAGATGAGTCGCTTTCTTCTGCAGTTGCACCTTGTTTTTTGGAATCTAGATTCAGATTGTCTACATTTTCCCCTGTTTTGTCACACACCGAGCTGCATTCATTGGTCAATAATCAGAGCTGTGTTGTTGTTTATTTTGTTTTAGTCATATAATGATGCTCATTACGTCTTACTAATTTTCAACACAGTTGAAAGCGAGCTGTGTTGGCAAGGAGTGGCTGAGTTCTGATCGCTGGGACCCTCCTGTGGTCTGACAAACGTGATCACAGGTCGTGCTGGTGCACACGGAGGCCAGGGGTAGAGGTCTGATGCTCTTATAGAGAACTAATGTGGCACAGATTTCATATGCCACATAATGCCTACAAGTTTGTGCCGTAAATGGATATCTGACAGTGTCCAGTGTAATTTTGGAGTGCGCCCCATAGGCCCACATTCATCCTAAAGCCTATATGAGGTCATTTGTGTTGTGTGACTATCATCCTTGTGTCCACATGCAGCAGACCAGTGGTGCTGATGGGGGCTCATTCAGGGACCACTGACCCGGGTAGCCCCGCACAGCAGGATCCCTAATGCAGGGAGGACATATGTGGGCTGCTTGATCCCTCTTCGGGGGCCCTGCTAGATGTCACTAATGGATTACAGCTTCTTTTGAATGAAAGCACTGAATTCCAAATAACCTCCTTCAGTCCTTCCTCATTCTCATGCTGTTTGGAACCTTTTGTCACCCTTACCTCGACAGGTGATTTAATGGCCCAGGGGGTAGAGCTGTCTTTGCCACCAGGAGAAATAGCTGTGGCTGTGATGTGGGCCACAGGATTACATGCCCGTCGGCCCAGTCACATCACCCTTACCTCGACAGGTGATTTAATGGCCCAGGGGTAGAGCTGTCTTTGCCACCAGGAGAATTAGCCGTGGCTGTGATGTGGGCCACAGGATTACATGCCACAGCCGCCAGCCCAGCCACGTTATCCCAGCAAAACAGTAGGCTAAGCAATGACCTTGCTGCCAAAGGCCCCCTTCCCTTATGATTGAGTCAGTGCTAAGTGCTTCTTACCTTAGCCCATGAAAATGGCCTGGATGGTGTACAAAGTGCGGCCAAACCCCTGCCAGGAGGTCCCTCAGGAATTCGATCAGCAGGCACTGATCTTCCTGAGTGATGTCTAGCCAAGCTTCTGCTTCTGTGTCTGTCTGGAGCTGTGCCTCTCAGCCTCTGTGGGTGCTGGTGCCTCCAGGAAACCGAGAATAGCCTTGGAATGGAGGCGAATTTAGCATCAAACCAGTTAAAAATACCCTGAGCGTCCATCAGCTGGAAGACTGTATACTCAGACAGGATGTGGCCAGCTGATTAATCACAGAAACGCCACGTCTTGATTTTTCCCTTATCTTTTGTCCCTTTCTCACTTAAATTAGGTTTATCTTATTGAAGGGGAGAGGAAATGAATGTGTCCTGACCTTTTGTCATGTGCCAAGACCTTCACAGTCATTTCATCTAATCCCTACAATGACCCTGAGTCGGGTATTATTTATCTCATTTTTCAGATGAGACAATTAAGGCTCATAGAGTGTAAAGCCCTTACCCATGGTTTTGACATTATTGCTTATATTTATGAATGACAGAGCCAGCATTCAAATTCAGGTTTGAAAAAAAAATTTAATAAAGTGTATTGTTTCCCCCCCGTTTAACAAGTCATGAAGAGAAATTCTTTACAAAGTTTTTCTTTGAAAATATTATCAAAAATATCCCTTTTGCTCTAATAATCCAAATCTTTGTGGGTTCTGGTTTATGAAAGATGTGACTTATTTTATGACACTCTACTAAAGAATAGATTTGAGAGAGTTAAGGTAATTTTCCAGATGCTGCAAATAGATGAACTATGAACGTTGTTGGGGAAACATGTAGACAATTACAAATAGCCTTGTTGTGCAGACTGATTTGCTCTAAGATCATCCTGTTCACATTACACCCCCCCTCTCCTGCCCTCCAACCTCATCTCTCCCATTCATTTTCCCTGATCAGTCTCAGGAAAGGTGAGAATTAGACACATGTGGAACCTACATGGTGATCCAAGGTGCTTTTCCCCACTCTCTCTAGTCGAAAATAAGTGTCATGACATAACTCATCCCATGTGGGTGGGTTGCCAACATTGGACCTCAGTACGCCATACTAAGTAGGAGACGATACTTGACTGCAAGTGAAACTCCATTTAAGTATGGCTTTTTAGAACTTGGCAGAATCAAATCCCAGAGCTTCAATGGCATTTGGAAGCATTGTTAATTGCGGGAATTTTTCTCTCTGTTCATGTCAGGCTTTGAGGAGTCATTTTCACCTTCTTGTCCATGAGTGTATGGCATGGAAATGACAAGCACTGCCTGTGACACACCCTGGATGGGCACACACTAAAGAGAGCTCCAGCTGAGTGCCACTGGATGTGAAGGGAAAGCTTTTGCTGCCAGGCTGTGTGACATTCAGCATGCCGTGACATATGCTGCTCTATCCCTTGGGAATGTGAAATGGACTATGTGGGTCAGATTCCTCTCCGGATTAAAAAGTTTAAGACATTTTCTACAATTTCAAATCGATATTTTATCTGAATTCTATATGGATTTGCTACATTAAATGTGACTTTATAGTCTTATAATGAATGGCTTTGCACCACTGGGAGAGTCATTTATGGTAGATGTTCCAAATACATGCTTCCTGTTAAAACCAACTTACAAGTTTTAATAATGGAGATATCGGTATCTTGAAACATAAAAATAAAATAATTAGTGGCAATAGGTAATGGGGTTATAGACACATTTTTTTTTCTTGCCCAAGGAATTCTGGGCACATACTATTTGTTGTCTTTCACATGCAAAAGAGGTATTAACAACCCACTAGTTTTTCTATGTTGAGTTATATTCAAATCGTTTATTGAGGTCCAGGGCAATCTTTAAAAGGGTATGCATTTTAATTTTCTTAGACTAAGTATTTATTTATTTTGCTGTATTTGATGGCTATGTTCTTTTTACCTATATCTCTATACGTTGTTTTTACACCTATATCATTAACCCTAACAGCACTCAGAAAAAAGACACACCTGTGTTCATGGAAGGAAGGAAAGAATAAAAGAAGGAAGGGAAAGAAAAAAGAAAGAAAAAAAAATAAAATTATTTTAGTCCTTGCAACTCCATGGGAATTGCTCTTTTCAAAGCATCAATAACCTCCATCTTGCCAATTCAACATGTCGTATCTTTTTTGACTTTTTGCAGCATTCAAGCCAGGTGACTACTATGCCCTTGTTGAAGTTAACTTACTTCCTCCCTCTCTCCCTTCCTTCTTGTCTTTCTTCCTTCCTCCTGAGACATCACACCCTCCTGTATGTTTTCCCTAACAACCACTTTCCTGGAGTTTCTTCAGCTCCTGACATCTACAGTTTGGAGTGCCGGAATCTTCTCCTTCTACACTCATTCCTTATCAGGCCCCTTCTTTTGATATTCCAGGCTTTAATGCCTCCTGTGCATTCATAATTCTCAAGTTTATAATGCCAGCCCTGACTGAGAGAGAGAGAGAGAGAGAGAGAGAGAGAGAGAGAGACTGCTCATTTGAGATCTCTAGAGGGTTAGCAAGCAGCTTAAACTATGTATGTTGAAAACGGTATCATTCTGTAGTGAAGCCTGTTTCTTCTGAAACTGGTCTTCCCGGCCATCCATATCTCCGTGCAGGCACAACCATGCACCCAGTTTCTTAGGCACCAAACTGCTCATCTCCCTTTGCCTCACACATTACAGCCAGTCCATCTGTACATCCTATAGACTCTTCCTTCAAAATATCCCAGGCTGGTGATGTTCACCAATGCCCTAAACTGCTAAGCTTCTGTCTGGTCTCTGCTTTCTCTCTTGCCTCATGGCAATCAGTTCTTTAAACAGCAGCTAGGATGACCTTTAGCAAATGCACTTAAAAGCTTCTCATTTTTGTGTCCAAACCCTACAGAATAAAATCCCAGTTCCTTATGTGATGGGTCAAACAAGATGAGCTAGTTAATCCTATAATAACAAACAATCTCAATGGTTTGAGGAATTACCTACAAAGTTAAACATAAAATGCTATATAACCCAGTGATTTTCCTCCTAGATATATACCCCCAAAGAATTGAAAATGGGCACTCAAACAAATACATGCACATACCTGTTCATAACAGCACTATTTGCAATAGCCAAAAGGTGGAAACAATTCATATGCCCATCAACAGATGAATAGAGAGAAAAAATGTGGTTTGTCTATGCCAGTGGTTCCCACCCCACAGGGGGGCAATTTGATTTTTAAGGGGGGCAATTCGAGAATGAGTTATTAACAGTGAATTTTTGCATGTCTCATGGTTCTAAGGGGCCTCATATACAGTATATAAATATATATTGTGACATATTTATGCATTTCAGTTCTCTATTATATTTTTTGAAACTTTATTTGCTATTTTTTATATCACTTCATATTATTATTATTTTAACAATTTCTTAGTGATTTCTTCCTCAGCACTTCCACTGTCCTTTCATTTTTTTGTTTTTCTCTTTCATGGATGCCATGTTCTTTGGAAGCTTGTTTAGACCAAGTTAACGACCTTTTAGGCTTCCTCCATGTAAACTTTTTGAATAATAAGAATTACATGTCACAGGAGGGCATCAGGATTTTAGAGATGCTTAGGGGGGGCATGGCCCCCAAAAAGTTGGGAACCACTGGTCTATGCAATAGGATATTAATTAGCCATTAAAAAGGAACACAGAACTGGTATATTCTACAATGTGGATGAATCTTGAAAACACTATGCTAAATGAAAGAAACCAAACACAGAAGGTCATACATTGTATGAGTCCTTTATATGAAATACCAGAGCAGGTAAATCCATCTAGACAGAAAGCAGGTTGGTGGTTACCAGGTTCTGGTGAATCGGGAGCACCTTTTCAGTAGGTATGAGGTTTCCTTTTGGGGTGATAACATGTCTTGGAACCAGGCAAAGGTGATGGTTTCACAACATTATGAATGTACCACTGAATTGTTTACTTTAAAATTATAAATTATATGTTATGTGAATTCCACCTCAATTAAAAAAAAACACACCCCAAACAGAGTTTTTTTTTTCATATTACTTGCCCATCTAGAGTCATTTGGTCAGTTTTTTAGTCTCAGAGCAGCCACTATTGACAGCATTCTCAGTAAAACACATGATTCATAAAGACAGGGAATTTGTTCATTGCTATATAACCAGGAAAATAGCATTAGCAGACACCTTGAAATAGTGACTAGATCTTGAATGAATAAATAGAATAATGAATAACACAGTTTTAAATGATATATATATATATACACACACATGCACACACACACAAAATAAAGACATGTACAAAGGCAATAAACATCTCAGGACCAGAAATTCCATTTGACGGTTTGATATCCTATGTTAGTCCCAGCATATATTTGTCTTTGCCTTTTTGCAGGATTTGAATTACCAATGTTTTCATGGCATGTTCATTCTTCTTTTAGACTTTGAATCCCTTCCTTGCCCCTGTCCTATTCCAGATATCACTAATGACCTTGTAGCTGCCCAGTCTTCTTGGGACCACTGACAGCCCAGCCTCCCAGGGTATCAGGTTGTGGCAGGGTTTTGGATTTAACAATCCAACTGCTCTAACCCAAAGAGTTGAATCAGAAGGGTGTGGACCTCTCAGCTTTACTTGATATAGTGAACAGCAGCTTCCCAATATTCCCCAGTTTGGGCTTGGAATGTATGGAATGAAATCAGTTCTGTACATCTGGCTGCATTCTACCCAGGTCTCTTGTTTCCCCATCCTCCCAGACCATGTGTGCTTTTCGCTTGTCTAGCTTCTTCCCTTGACACAGAGTTGCTGACAGCTTTGCTTCCAGTCTGCCTTCCCAAGACAACTGGATCTACACATGTCACTAAGCCTTGTCACTGCCTGGGTCTCCCAGAGTCCCCATGTCTAACTCCCTTGATAGAGACACTGGCAAAACCCTTTTTCTTCTTCCCTGGCAGCCTGGTGTGCGTACTTATCCACAGAATCTCCATCAAGTACATTACCACCTTCCATTTGCAACTGGGAGGGTTTCCCTAAGAATTCCAGGTATTAGATACAATAATAATAGGTGGCAGAATGCTTCCTGGGGATATGGAGATATATATATATATATATATCTTTTCTGAATCCTTACCCGAGAATATGTTTATTGATTTTAGACAGAGAAGAAGGGAGAGAGACAGAGAAACATCAATGTGAGAGAGTAACACTGATCAGTTGCCTCCCTGTATGAGCCCCAACCAGGGATTAAACCTGCAAGCTAGGTGTGTGCCCTGACTGGGAATGAACCTACAACCTGTTTGGGGTATGAGATGATGCTCCAACTAACTGAGCCACCAGGCCAGCTGAGGCAAGAGAGTCATATATCTTAATGCCCCTGATCTGTTTCTCCCTTATTTCTAAGCAAATTGATTATCTGCCTTTGTCTTCCTGAAACACATTTCTTATGAAACAGCAGGAGATAACCTTGCTTTCTTTTTAAGAAAAAAATCTTTTGAGATAAAAACTTTTTCTGAAAAAAACACACACACAACCCTCTTCTAATTTCACATTTGTCAGTGTTTTATGTCATAATAATAGCCGGCATTTTTTAGGTGCGTTTTATGTGTTAGGGAAAGGGTTAAGCATAATCAAATTTATACTCTTAGTAGCCTTTGGAGACAGGCAGTGTGATGATCCTGATTTTTAGTGATGGTGAAGTAGGCTCAGGCAGGTTAAGTAGTTTTTCCATGGTCACACTCTCTATTCAGTGACAGAACTAGTTGTGGAGTTCAGAGTGCTGACTTCAGGGACCAGGTCCAATGACTACATTATACCACCTTCCATTTGAAACTGGGAGGGTGTCCCTAGGAATCCTGCCCTCTTGTCTACTACCACCAACAAAAGCTAAATTCAGGTTCAGCCAGGAAATTAACAAAATTCCGAGGTGAATAAGAAGGGCACACATTTACTGTGCAACTGGCTGAGGTTTGAGCTCAGTGTTTTGGGGGACAACAAAGTAAGCCAGCCATCCCTCATGGGTAGTTTGTGAGCAACATGCTCTAAAGATAACTCTTTTGAAATTCAAGGACAGCAAATTACATGCATTTGTTCTTGATTAAGTTGAATTCACTAAGCACTTTGCATAAGAAAGTGGCTAAAGAGAGGACAGTCCTTCCAGTCACTCGGTTTTTTTTTTAAATCTTCACCCAAAGATATGTTTTTATTGATTTCTTTTTTTTTTTGAGAGAGAGAGAGAGAAACATTGATTAAATTGGTTGCCTCCCCTACTAGATATGAAACCTGCAACCTAGGTATGTGCCCTGAGCTGGAATCGAACCAGCAACCTTTCAGTGCACAGAATGATGCTCTACCAATTCAGCCACCCAGCCATGGCTCCATCCATTCCATTTTAATTCGGACCAGTAGTTTTATTGCTAGCTTTACCCAGTGGCCAGTTAAATTTCTATTGAACGAGTACAAAAAGCGTTTTACATAATTATTAAAACTTGAAAAGCTGTTCTAGTTTCATTGATTGTACACAGACGGATACTGTACTTTCAACAACCACTGGCCAAGAGTGAAAGAAGAAGCAAGCACAGGAAGGCAGAGAGGGAGAGGGAGCACAGAGGAGGTGGCCTCCTGAGAGCTTTAAAATTAAATACCCATTGCATTTTCAAGTTACTTATTATGTGTTCTTACAAGCTAATATTGTTTTAAAGAATTGTTCTCATTGGCCACAAGCCTTAGAACAGAAAACAAGAGAATTCTTGTGATCCGTCCACCATTTATATATATAAAAGCCGAGCAACTAGAAGGACAGAATGACCGGTTGCTATGATGTGCACTGTGGCAGCCAACCAGCCTGATCACCCCCGCTCTGACCTCCCTCGGCCCTTCACCCTGGCCTGCCCAGCCCCAATTGCCTCCCCCACCTCAATTGGAGGCAGAGCCAGCTGGCCAACCTCCTGCAGCTCCCCCACGGCCAGCCGACCTCCCACGGCCCGCCTCCCCATGACTGGCCCAGTCCCAATCAAGGGTGGGGCTGGCCAGCCAAACTCCTACATCCCATCTCCTCTGCTGGCTCAGCCCTAATCGGCCCCCATCAGGGCTGTCCAGCCGAACCCCACCCATGCATGAATTCGTGCACCGGGCCTCTAGTGTGTTAATAAAGATGTCGGAAGGGGTCAAAAATAAATTACAGATCTCTATGCTCCTTTTCAAATCCTTGTTCCAGATGTAGAAATGCTTCTGAATAAACTGATATAAGAAAGACCATAAATAAATTACCTGGAGATGGCAGTTGAAGGAGACCACCTAGAGACAGACCCTTTTGTTGATTCTCCAGCCTCAGCCCCGTGACCCAGGACTCTGAGCTCTCAGGAGGCCACCTCCTCTGTGCTCTCTCTCCCTCTCTGCCTTCCTGTGCTTGCTTTTCCTTTTACTCTTGGCCAGTGGTTATTGAAAGTATATGCCTGTGTACAATCAATGAAACTGGAAAGCTTTCTTTTCAAGTTTTAATATGCAGTGCAAGATACCGTCTGGCTTTGTGGTTTCTAAAATTATGCAGCATGCCAAAAATGTTGTTTTTTTATGAAGTGCATTTATCTGGCATGTGCAAGAATTAGCTTCAGACCAGGTGGAAATAACTTACTAGAGGGTATGATTTGAAAGAGTCCAAAGAATAGTCCCACCCCCTAAGAAAGTGGCTGGTATTCTACTCTTACTTCATTTGAGTTTGTGAAGGGTTTGGCTTTTGTAGCAAATGGGTACACTTTCTTCAGAGTAGCAAGGGCTTAGGCCTCCATGAACCAAGCCCTTTCCTGGGGCTTAGCTGATGAAGGGCTTCTGCATAGAGCAGTCTAGAGAAAGGGAAATCAGATGGCAAGGCGCTGCAGGAACTGGATCATGAGGCATTTCCATTCCACTGATATGAGGCTGTTTGAGATTTCTTTTTTCTTTCTTTCTTTCTTTCCAAAATGCCTTGGGAAAGAAATCCTATCTATGCTTATTGTATTCAAGCACCGGTCTTCTAGGATAGTACTGAAATTCAGTCAATAAATGCTCAACCTCTGCTATACCCCAGGTGGCCCAGGGCGTCCATTGCTGCCACCTCCCTGGCTGCATGCTTTGCCTCTTTAGGAAAAAAAGGAAAACTGTTTTCAAGCGGATTCCTGGATCCACTCTGCTAAGTACCTTACCACCTTCCACTTGCAACAGGGAGGGTTTCCCTAAGAATTCCAGGTATTAGATACAATAATAATAGGTGGCAAGCCATACCGGAGGATTGAGGGCTGCAGTAAATTACTGTGAGGAAAGCAATTTGACATCCTTCCGTCCTCTGATGAAAGCTGAATGTGAAATGTAGGTGTGAACAGAAAAAAAAATGAAAGTCACACATGAAGGGAGAGACCTGGGAGTGTGGCAGGAATCACAGCTCAGAGAAGGGGCTCGAGGTGGTACTGAGATGTAACAACATTATTTCTTTCCAGGATGAATGCACCTGTGGAATTCCCTGGCCTTTATTCCTGGATCCTATCAGTTTAGCAAGGACATTCACACAAATGGATTCTGTAGTCTAACTGAGCAGACTGGGGTTAGAAGAATTGAATTTCTTCTGTGTAGAAAGATGCACAATGCCGGGAAGTTTAGTCAGTTCCACCATCGGTTCCATTATCTGTTGGTTTAAGCCTCACGAATAAGGACAACAGACATGCCTTTTACTCCTCTATGCCTTTGTTCATGAGAGGGAGATAGAGAAACATTGATTTGTTGTTCCACTTATTTATGCATTCATTGGTTGATAGCATTTTTTTTTTTTATAAATCCAAAAGCAAATCCATGGACATAGTACTTTAACTTTCCACTCAAAAGTACTTTCTTTGTCCTCACCTCTTCTCCCTTCTTCAAGACACACATATAAAACGGTATCATCACTAGTATCATATTTTCCTACTAGACGCCCAGTGCACAAATCCGTGCACCTTGAAAGGAACTGTGGGCCACGAGGCTGCAGTGGGCACAGAGGCGTGTCTCAGCCCATCCTCCGTGTGTCCGCCTGGACCCTCCTGCCACAGCCCCCGGTCCCCTGTCTGCTAGCAGCCGTGCTTCCACCACTGCAGCTCCCACGTGCTGACAGCGGCCAACAGCCTCGTTCGAACCCGCTGAAGGCACAGAGCGATTGGGGCTGGTGCAAGCAACGGTGTGAGCGGGGCCAGTGCCGTCAGTGGGTGTGAGTGGCAGCTGCTGTCCTGATCGCCCCTCAGGAGCAGGGAGAGGTGGAGAAGCCCTGAGGGGCAATTGGGGTCAGCAGCTGCTCACACCTGCTGATGGCGTGGAGTGATTGGGACCAGCGCCAGCAGCGGGTGCGAGCAGCGGCTCTGGCGCCAGCTGCGGGTACAAGTGGGGCCAGCGTTGGCAGTGGGTGTGAGTGGTGGTTCCGGTGCCAGAAGCAGGTATGAGCAGGGCCGTTGCCGGCAGCGGGTGTGAGAAGCGGCTGCCAGCCTCGATCACCCCTCCAGGAGCAGGGCAAGGTGGAGAAGCCCTGAGGGGCAATCCGGGCTGGCAGCCACCTCTAGCACCTGCTGACAGTGCCGAGTGATCGGGGCCATGCAAGGCGCTGGCAGCGGGTGCTAGAAGTGGCTCTGGCACCAGCAGCAGGTGCAAGCACTGGGTGGGACCATGGTGCGCAGGAACAAACAATTTTCAGTGACAGTGACCAGCACCCTGCCTTAGTCTGGCGCCCCTGCTCACCTGCTCCACCATCCTGCCATGGCGGTTGTCCGCCATGTACTGCACATGCCCCCTGGTGGTCAGCGCACATCATAGCGACCGGTTGTTCAGTTGTTAGGTTGTTCCGCCATTCGGTCTATTTGTATATTAGGGTTTTATATAGATAGATAGATATTGTTTTTTAATTGTTTTACACATATTTCTTATTTCCTGTCTTAAGTGACATTTTTCTCAAGAGTGAATCTTTGTTATTTCCACAATGCCTAGAAAAATCACATTAAGAATAGCTAGTATTGCCCTAACTGGTTTGGCTCAATGGCTAGAGCATCAGCCTGCAGACTGAAGGGCCCCAGGTTCCATGCTGGTCAAGGGCACATACCCGGGTTATGGGCCTGATCCCTAATGTGGGGCGGGCAGGAGGCAGCAGATCAATCATTCTCTCTCATCATTGATGTTTCTATCTCTCTCTCTCCCTCTCTATTCCTCTCTGAAATCAATACAAATATGCTTTAAAAAATAATAGCTAGTTTTAGTTGCATGCTTATCCTAAGGTAGGTACTGCGTTAAGTCCTTTACATGGAGGACCTCATTTGCTCCTTTCAAGCTCCTGTGACTTAGGTATTATGGTTTTTCCCTCCTTTTAGGTGTGGGAATTGGGGCTTTAGCATACAGCCCTACATCACAGCAAAGGGAAGTCAGAGGGAGTGGACCTCAGGTTTGTCTTCCTGAGGAGCTGTACTGTATTTCTTCCTTAATAAGTGTGTCATGCTTACGCTCCCATAGTGCTAGGGACCAAACTTTCCCAAAACTCCATGGCTTAACACAACCACAGTCTATTTCTGTACAGTTCTGCTGCTTGGACAGGACTTGGCAGACACCACTCATCTGTCCATCGCTGGGGGTGGCTCTGCTGGGACCGGAGGTCCTGGCCAGGGTGGCCCCGCCCCCACGGCTGCCAGGTTGGCTGTGGCTGCTGGCTTAGGTCTCAGCTGGTGCTGTAGGTTGGGGTCTCACTGCGTCTTCACATGCCTGTCTTTAGCACTAGGTTGGGCTTCTCACAGCACAAAAGAGGGAGATGCCAGGACTTCTCTAAGCGTGGGCTCCAAATTGGCACTGCATGACTTGCAAAGCATCCTTTGGTTTAGGGCAAGTCACAGGGCTGGCCAGGGTCAAGGCAGGGGCCACACAAGGACCTGAACACTAGCAGGCATGGTTCACAGGAATGCTTCCAAGTGAAGGGACTACCACACAGACAGCAACACGTTCTTCCATAGCTTTTTGCTATTATCCAGGAATCCACAAAGTGTAAGTTTTATTACCATTGATCCAGCACTGAAATTGAGACAGGGGAGATACAGCTTCTGCTTTTGCTCTATTACATACCTAATATCCCAGAAGTTCAAGCAGAAACCCATGCAAACAACACACCCCATCGAACTGACAAGCAAGAGTGATGAGTGTAAACACCGCACACCTTGGACAACTTGGCACGCTCATTCTGTGGGCATTTTTTAATTGAGATTATTGGGGTGACACCAGTTAACAAAATCATACAGGTTTCAGGTGCACAATTTTACAACACATCGTTTGTACACTGCAGTGTGTGTCCACCACCCCAAGTTAAGTCTCCGTCCATCACCATTTAGCCCCGCTATGCCCTCCTCCACCTTCACCCTCCTTCTCCCCCTGGCCATCACAACACTTGTCAGGGTCCATGAGTTTTTCCTCTTTTTTTTTTTCTTTTTTGCTCCATTCCTCCAACCTCCCCCACCCACTCCAGTCAACTTCATCCCACCCCCTCCAGCTATCAGCCTCCTCTCTACCTGGGAGTCTGTCATAAGTACCATATGATTTTACTCATATGTGGAATCTAATCAACACAATGAACTTACAAGCAAAATAGTGTGGGCATTTTTAAGACCATCAGGGACAACAGTACACTCTATTCTAGCTTCTGTGACACCTGCCCCTTTATTTTAAGCACTTTAACTTGTATGTTTTCACAGTTGAGGACACAGTTCTCAAACCCATACACATCCTTACCTCTGGGTGCAAATGAAGGGGTAAAAGGAGCTGGGGGTGTCTAGTTACCCTGGTGGTTTATTCCAAGAGCAGCAATAAAGATTCGTGTAACTTTTCATTACACAGCAGGGCCTACATTTAGGGAAGTGGATGTTCAGATTTCGTTTCTGAAATAGATCTCGTATTTTCAGTGCTCATTGAAAAAGACAAGGGAGAGGGGTGAGAGGATGGTCTGAAAGCCCTTGTTATTTATAGTTGGCAGTATTGTTAGTGATCACCCCATGGAGAACTGAATGGCATCTAAGCCCTACATTTCCATATCATCCAAAAGCTTTCATCTCCTCACTCCTCATGTTGGCATGGTAACATGACAAGAGTTATGATGTCAAAACCATATGAACTCATGATTGATCTAAAATTATTTGGGAAACTTTCCCACTTCAAATTTCCATTGAGGGAGAGAGAGAGAAAGGAAGCCACTTGGCAGCTTCATTCAACCGAGGGGGGAAAAGTCTATTTTTTTCCACTGCCCTGAAATAAATTCTCTGTTTTCCTTTCCATGGAGTGCTAAAAAGACTACTGTCTTTCTGATGCTTTTGGCATTTTCTTTCACATTCGGGTATTTTAATTTCCCTTTCTCTTGTTAAAATTGTTTTGTTTTCCTATTCTGATGGAAATCAGTGGTTGACTAGCGCTCCCTGGGCTGCTCTTGCAAAGCAGGGCTGGCCTTCAGGCTGCTGGATGCCCTTGGGAATTTGCATGTCTCCTGAAGGGAAGGTGGCTTTGAGGAAATATCCAGAGGTGGCTGAAAGGTCAGGAGATAAGGAGAGCAATCTTTGGGGTATTTGCAAGCTGTAGATGTTGGTGTTATTGTCACTTCCACTTAGAGGAGCAAACCAAAGGCTCACCCAGCGGGTGAGAAAGTGGCAGAACAGAGATTTTTTGGCGGGAAAAATTCCCCGAGCCTGGTAACAGAGGAGTAGGGTTTACTCAGGTGAAAATAAATTAAAAACACACTTATAAAGCTGTAGCACCTTGGGGAATTTATTTAACCAGGTATTTCTTTTGTTATTTTAGCTTCCGTTTATCAAGCTGTAAAGTGGGGATAATTGTAGAAACCCGAGAATATAAAATATGAGAACTGGAGCTGGAGACAGAGCCTAATTCTTGAATGAAGAAGGTAAATAAATACTGATTGCTCCATAGAAGCCAATAGATTAATGTAGGACGCGCAGAGACTAGGAAAAATGCATTTTTATTCCAAGCACCACTATTTTTGTGACATAAGACAGAATTTGACCATCCTGCCAGACCTTGCCATAACTGCTTCTGCTACCAAAACAACTCCTTGTCCCTAACCAAATCTCGAACTGACCACACTTGAATTAAATTAACTTCTTTTTAAAATATATTGTTCTTGATTTAAGAGAGGAAGGGAGAGGGAGAGAGAGAGATAGAAACATCAATGATGAGAGAGAATCATTGATCGGGCTGCCTCCTGCACGCTTCCTACTGGGGATTGAGCCCCCAACCCGGGTGTGTGCCCTTGACTGGAATGGAACCTGGGGCCATTCAGTCTGCAGGATGATGCTCTCTATCCACTGAGCCAAACAGGCTAGGCCTAAATTAAATTATTTTTTCTTTAAATATTTTTATTGGTTTCAGAGAGGAAGGAAGAGGGAGAGAGAGATAGAAACATCAATGATGAGAGAGAATCATTGATTAGCTGCCTCCTGCATGCCCCCCACTGGGGATTGAGCTGGCAACCTGAGCATGTGCCCTTGACCGGAATCAAACCTGGGACCCTTCAGTCCGCAGGCCGACGCTCTATCCACTGAGCCAAACCAGCTAGGGCTAAATTAAATTCTTGATCTTCAACCTTCAACATTATTTCTCAGCAGAATTCACAGCCAAAGGTGAATTTGTAGTTGCAGGAAGCTACAACATTTTTTCTGCCTAATGTGACCAGACTCACATTCGCATGCATTTTTGAGCAGATTTTAATTGAAAGCCTACAATGTATCAGTTGCTCTTTTAGGAAAAACCTGAACAAATGGACAGAAGTTCCTATTGTTGGGCTTCTTTTTTAGTGTGGGAAATAGTTGATAAAAATATAAAGAAGTAAACTGTGGACTGTTACATGGTAAACATGAAAAGGAGAGGCGAAACCAGGAAGGAGTCATACTAAGCCTATGAGGTATCATAAGGCTGACATTTTACTTCAGGTAGCTCCAAAGACATCACTGGAATGGCTTTTCATGCAGATATCCGGAGGAAGGAGCAACAGGCAAAGCAAAGGGTGTAGCAGGTACAAAGGCCCTGGGGCCCAATGTGTTCAGGACCGGCTAGGAGACCACTGAGCTTGAAGCAGACTGAATGAGGGGGAGAGTTGAAGAGATGTCTTATTTTCTGTCCCTACAACAATCTTCATACACTTATTCACCTGAAGTAAGTAAATACATACATACATACATACATACATACATACATACATAAACAAGAAGTGACTTGTCTAAGGTAACAAAGTGAGTTTGAGTTAGCCCCAGACTTGGGACCCTAGCCCTAGTATCATTCCACCGGAGCCTGGTCTCCAGCTGTTCTTCACAGCTGGAATCTTCCTGAGTCCCTGTATCATTCATTGTTCACTGTTCACTCTTCAGATGTATGAGAGCAACACTTTGTAAGCCTTTCTCTACTGGGATCATATTTTTGTGACAATTCCATGTAAATATAATTCATGCCTGTCTCTGGTGGAATAAGGGCTTTTTTTTCCTGCTGCTCCTCACTAAGCTATGAGGAGCAATTCAGGCCAATTGAACAGGAGATGGCTGATGGCTGAACAAGAATGAAACCGCAGGCTTCTGTACCCGAGAGGTGAATCACGAGCCAATGCACACCACTTGGTGCCGCGGGGCTCCCGTCCTCCGCGCTGAGAAGGGAGTGGGTTATGTCTCTCTACTCAAGGGGGCCTCCACTTTCTCTGGCAGCGGAAGCGCCTCCTTAGGCCTTTTCATTGGCACAGTTTCAAAAATCGCTTTGCCAGTGGATACCCACTTTACTTACTATTTTATTTGTGTCATACATTTCAGATTTCATAAGCTCCTACCAGGTGCTTTAGTATCAGCCACTGTTATGTGGTTACATTTTAAACTCACAAGGACCCTGAGAGGTATGTTACCCACAGTTCATAGATAGCAACGTTTTGAGAAGTTTAGTAAGTTATTCCAAAGGGGAAAAGCGCAGTGCAGGAGAACCAGCCGACCCCTTGGTGGAGTGATGGTGCTCACTTGTAGGTAGGAGTAGAGTGTTTGGACAGTCTGCCCGCCCTTGGGGAGAGCAAGGACAGCACAGAGAAGAGCAATCGCCCTGCCCTCTTGAAGGAAAAAGCACAAAGCCTATAGTGCTGTGAAGCATTAGGTACAACGTGGCTCGCCACCTTGCACTGTGGCCGAGCTTTCAAATAGGAGACTTGTTCTCACTGCTTATTGAACCCAGAAATGCAGGAGTGACGTGCATGCCTTCACACACACGCACATACACTCCACTTCTTACTCTTCTTTGCTATGAGTGATGGAGCTCTCTTCTAGACCCAGGGGCGATTTTGCCCCGCTAGGAATGGTTAGCAATGTCTGGAAGCATTTTTGGTTCTCAGAACTGAGGGGAGGGTTGCTACTGGCATCTAGTGGTTAGAGACTAGGGATGCTGCCCAGTATCCCACAGTGTAGAGGACAGCCTCGCAGCCAGAATCGCTCAGCCCAGAATGTCAGCAGTACCCATCTAGGCTTGTCTATTTTTAACGTCGCCATATTTACTAGAAACTTTGATTCGGGATCATTCTGTGTTTCCAGAAAATATTTCTGTTCTAATGTCAAAAATATTTTTAGCTATGTGCATTGCCACTCATGAAGTTATAAACTTACACCTATTAGGAAAAAAAATACAGAATTTTTTTTTGGGGGGGAAACTACAATATAAACCTCTTTTTAAAACATCTTAATTTTACTTATATTTTCCTAGATTATTTTTCTTTAGAATTTTCTGCACTTTCAGCCTCAGTATGCTTTGACCGTCTGCAATGTGAAAACGTATCTAGCCAGCAGGAAATGTATTCTTCCCAGCCCTGATTGAATTCATCTGTGGGTCTTTACTGGGTACCTGTTAGGTGCTCAGCCTTGGGTGAGGGCAGAGGGTGAAGGGGTTAATGCAGGTGTCTTCGGCTGAAATAATAGTGTCAGGAAGCTATGATTCTGGCCCCAAACAAACAGTGCACAGTTTTCTTGGATTGTGTGGCCCATATGGGCAGGTCTTCATTGACGCTTGTATAGGATACAGTTTATACCATTGAGACTCATTTTTTATTTCTGAAAGAAAAGGGTGTGGGTTTTGTTTGTTTGTTTTGTTTTGTTTTTGTTGTCGCAGGATATTTATTTGTATCCATTCCTTAATGGTGATGCTAAGGTGTCCAGACCATTCGTTTTGGACATACTCATGTCTTGCATACATTTCTTAAGGCGGACTTAGAGGGAAGGAGTCCTATCTGCCATAATTATCTGGTTATCCTTGACTTTGGGGCATCTGTTAACCTTCCCATTTACTCTGATGGGGTTTCATGCTCCATCAACGATTGGAGCCTAGGTCACCGGTCAGAAGTTTGCACCTGACCTGTGTTAGGAGGGCAAAAGTGTTCTCTGTCAGTGGGTTCTGTATAGCGATGACTATCATCAAAGGACACTACTCCCCCGTCCCCACCAATAGTTCTGAATCTCAAATCATCCAAGCCTTAAGAACTGGGTACCTTTTATTTTGCCACTCAGCAGCAACAGGCAATTTGATACCAGGCTAGTAAAGCTTACATGGGAAGTTAGGGAAGGACAAGAGTTAGTTTCAAACCCGGCATTTGCTCCCAGGTCTTGCCTGCCCAGTTGATCACAAGTGCTACAAGAGTTGACAGCTACTGTTAAGCAGTTGGAGAAATCCCTCGAGGTTTTTTCCTACTGGAAAAAGCTATTAATTTTGGTGTCACTCATTCTTCATCTTTTCATGGTGCCTCGTAATCATTTACTAACAAGAAATGCTAACATGCATTGAGCAGTGCCAGGCACCATTCTGAATAGTTTGTTATCTCATTTAAGGCTTCTCAAGTAGGAATACTCTATCATTATGTTCAGTTGACACAGGAAGAAACTGGTGCTCAAAAAAGTTTAAGCCATTTGCTCAATGTCAACGATTTTGTAAATGGCAGAGCTCATCATTTTGAACCCAGTGAGTCTGTCTATAGATTCTTCTCATTTATTCATTATTGACTGTTTTTTGATACATCTCTAAGGGATAGATCTTGGATGAAAGCAACGCCTCTAGGAAAACTCTGATAAAGTGGCTATGTGGGATTTGGAATGTTAGCCCATCCTCACAGCATCCCTAAAACAGGACTGAGCACTTGCCCATTGATCGTTTGCTTTGCAGCAACTCATATAATTGAGCAAAGAAATTATAGTTAAACTTAATACCTAAAATATTTAGTTCCCTTATTTCCTAGAAAACCAGAATGTCGGAATTGGAAGGCACTTTTGAAATTATTTAATTTTATTTGTTGTTTATAACTACCCTATTGCAGGTAACATTTGAAGAGGGTTAGTAATGAAACTAAAGTATGACAAGACATAAAGGAAGTAACAAAGCCGGAAAAGGGAAAATAAGTATAACTTTTAAGAAAAAAACTAAGATAAAGCCAGAGATAGCATGCTCTAAGGCCTCGCACACTTACATGTTCCAGACCACATATTTAAATATTAATTACGAGTGACTGATACAAAGAAGGGAGGTTGGCCAGATGCTGCTCAGCAATATAAAAGCAAACCCCTTTCCTCAGTAGGAACTTAACTAGGAAACTGAAGAAGTCAGTTTAACCTGAGCCTCCCTGTTCTCATCTGCAGTTAGAGCTGTGTCATTTGATAGCCCCTGAGTTCTTCTTCATCTCTGTGTGTCCAGGACTTTGAACGTAATGCACACCTTCCAATTTTTAAGGGAGTCATTACTTACATTTTCTTAGATTAGTATTTTCTCTTTGTTTATTTGTTTTCTTCCCAATTTCCTGACCTTTTAGACCCAATATGTCTTGTTGTTCTATTTTATCTATTGGTGACCATTTGACCCAGCAAAGAATTCATAGTCTAAAAAATTACAATGAAATGTCTTCCACAGAGTAAGATAAAGTCCTAGGCTTCATTTGTTATTACATACTGGAGCTCTGTCAGAAATCAGGAGAAAGCACCCCTGATATGATAGAGTGATAAATAGGACATTTTTATTCAATTTACTCAAACTTATTTTTATTTACAACTTTTAGAAATCTAGCTATCTCACAAAGGTGGGTCCCCAGGTCTGAAAATAAATTGATAACAACGCTGAAATGTGCAGTAGCAGTTAGAAAGGAGAGGAGAGGTTGTGCTGCAATAACAAACACCCAAAACCTTGAAAGATTAAAAAAAGAAGTTTATTTCTCCCTTAAAAAAAAAAAAAAATCTGCCGATCCTGAGTCTCTCTGGGTAGCTTTTTACCAGGCTGATGCAACATGGTGACTCCATGATCTCAAAAACTATGCTTTACACATTCCCCCTGCAGAAAAAGAGGTCCTTGGAGAACCCATAAAGGCTCTACACAGCCTTAGTCCTGAAATGGCATCATTAATTTTACTCATAACTGACCAGAACTGGTCAGTAGTCTCATCTATTTTTTTAATTCCAAGAAAAGAAAGGAAAGCACAATACTGATTAGAACTGTGAATGCCTACCTCATTGAAGGATTTTTATCCCCAAAGGCCTGCGATAGCACAAATCAGGCTTCTAGTGATTCAGTCTCTCTAAAATTACAGGGGTTATTACTGAGATTTCTGATTATTTTATCACTTTTATAATTAAACTTTAAAAACTTATTTGTACTATCATATTTACATTTTTAAAAAAATCTCATTATCCTATATAATAAAAGCCTAATATGCTAAGTATCCAGTCGTTTGGTTGGCTGTTCAACCAAAGTGTAATATGCTAATCATATGCTAAGGCCGCTCAACTGATCACTATGACATGTACTGACCACCAGGGGGTAGATGCTCTGACCGGTAGGTTAGCTTGCTGCTGGGGTCCGGCCAATCAGGACTAAGTGAGATGGGCCGGACATGCCCTGGAGCCCTCCCATGGTCCCTCCCCCCCCAGCCAGCCCCTCCCCTGATGGGCCCCCATCGGGGCGGGCCAGCCGGACCCTACCCATGCACAAATTCATGCACCAGGCCTCTAGTGATTATATAAAAATCATTACAAGTTATTTTAAATATTTTAGATAAAATGTTAAGAGCCAGGAGGGGGAGTTTGAATTTTTATGTGCATTACTATATGTATGCTCTGTTCATTCCTATAGATTTAAAATTTTCACACTGCCTGTTTTAGAGAAAAACAAGCAATTAGAAATTAATTTAGAAACAAAGGCTACATGGTTATTGCTTTGCAGTGGTGCCTTGGTAAATAAGTAATTAGCTGAGAGCTTTAAGTTGCAGTCTAACTCATTTTCCATTTTGCTCATTTTTTACAGATCAACAAAGAATCAATCTTTTTTTTCTTATCTAACCATCAAACACTCTGGCAGTCCTCCCTGCTATCTTCTGAATGGGCTCACTTGTTTTCACTAGTCTTTGCTCGGTATTAGAATTTGTAGTTGATGTGGCTCATTTATCAGCCAAGTATGGAGAGACTCTGAAAGATGTATTGTCATTTTCCACTGTCAAAATGATGCATTCACTTAGGCCCTGATTTCTTTGAAAGAGCTTGAGTTGCACTTATTTTGCAGGGTAAAGCATGAGAATAAATGATACACAGCTAAGTAAACAGGGGAAAGAAAACATATCAGAGCTCAGAAAACCGAAATCCAAGGAGCTTCATTTCCAAGCACACATTTTTAGAGTTAGAGGAAATCAAATAAAATGCCCATAGCTACTTTTTTAGGTTTGATCTATCGCCAGCCCACATTGACGATTACACCGGATTCTACAATTCTTGTGGACAGAGAGATAGGAAGAAAAGTCACTTACTTTCTTCCTCATTGATCTATTTTGGTTCCATCTATACAAGGGCAGCATGCCAGCCTTGGTTAGGACATGGGGCATGCAAAATCAGACAGAGCTCCAATTCTGGAAGCAGTAAGTTACTATAGGAAAATTGTCTATTTGATCTTTTCTTTTTCCTGCTTTGGGTTCTGTGGATGTAATTTTTCAGCTGTTTTATCTGTTCACTTGTCATGAAAATAGGAAGGGACAGGGACGTGGTACCCATAACTCATGAACAGAATCTGTTATTTAAAAACCGCCAACCCTGACAAGTGTTACAGGGGACAGTTAGAGAGCACAGCCACAGTGCACAATTTTTTTGTACGTAATTAAAATCATTCTCACAGACAACAGAATAACTAGCTGTTATTATAATTTAAACCAATTTTATTAAGCAAAAGTTTGTTGCTTTTTTAACAATACCCACTCAAACTTGCTCCTTATTTGTCCTGTAAATGTTGATGTTCATGTTTATGAGGGTGAATATCTAGCTAATATGTGTTCTTTCTGGAGAAATGTCATAGGGAGATTTCTGGTTTAAATTATTTAACATTGAGTTTTATTTTCCTTAATTGGAGAAATAAAGATAACATAATTTGAATTTCAAAAGATTGTTGTAAAAATTAAATATGAAAACAGTTGGCAAAGTTCTTGGCTCATGATAGATTTTAAAGAAATGTTATTCTCATTGCTCTTTTCTTCTCATTAGCATAATTTTCTCTACTCAATATAAACTACGTTTTGAATAGCAGCTCTGCACTTTTCCAGTGGTGTTCCCTGGAGGTCTATGACAGTATTTTGGTCCCTCATCCTTTCTTTTGCCTCTTTTGAAAAATGTTGCTTCTGCCCACTTACCTCCCCCATATTTATGCCTTTTACAGACATGCAATTAGTTGAAACAACATTATACTCTCTTTTTTGTTAATACATGAATAGGTGGTTTTTAACCCACTTTTCTCTACCTCTCTCCATTCTTGACCATTACTATTCTAGTTTTGAGGAACCACTTTTTTTTCTTTCTGTTGATCAATAAATGTTGAGAGAATGATTTTCAGCCTGGGTCTCTTTTATCAAATGGATAGACATCAGTTTGGAATTAAAAATTAGAGAAAAATAAAAATTACATTAAAGCAAATAAGAAAATCATAAAATGAAGAATATTTGGAAAACAGCTATGTATTCAACAATCCCTTCAGGGGCCTTTCAAAAGTAAATAATAATAATTGAATAATTACTGTTATAAAGAAGACAGAGTCCCTGTCTGCATAAAATTTGTGCACGAATGGAGGAGACACATAGTAAATAAGTATGCCAAATGAAAAGTAAATAATACAATTATTCAAACAAACCATGAAGACATTGACCGAGGTGATAGTACAGCTGCTACCTGGGGTGGGGAGGGTTTCTTAGACCTTGAAAATCAGAAGGATGTAGACACTGATCAATCTCTTGGAAATGTGTTCCTGACTGATGGGTCAGCAATTATGAAGACCCAGTAGCAAGAACAAACTAGGAGTCTCCAAAGACCAGAAAAGAAGCTGGTGAGTCTGGGATCCAATGAACAAGGAGAGAAGGAGCTATAACTGATGAGAATCTCAAAATGAATCCTCTGTCTCTCTTTATTTCCTTAAGCTCCCTATTTTTAAGAGAATTATAAATATATTTCCTAATCTCAATTGCTTTTGATTTGCTTAATTACCGGTACCGCAAAGCTATTGCTTCCTACTCTTTTCATTTCATTTCTTTGGGTTTAAATAAGCCTTTGAAGGGCTAGCCTGGGAACTAACCCATATTTATACCATGTTTCTGAGAGAAAATATTCAAATTGCACAGACTTTTTCTGCAACATAGTTCTTTTTAAGATGGGGACAACCTACATTTTAGGATGTCCTAGAGCAGGTCATCATTTTATAAAAAAAAAAACAAAAAATCATTACTCCAAACTATTGGTTTCCACTGAAGCTGTACTACATTTTAGGATGTCCTAGAGCAGGTCATCATTTTATAAAAAAAAAAAATCATTACTCCAAATTATTGGTTTCCACTGAAGCTGTAATAAAGATTAGATTTGTCCTATTATTAAGCACTAGAGGCCCAGTGCACGAATTTGTGCACAGGCGGGGTCCTTCTGGGTGGCCCGTAGGGATAGGGCTGAAACCCGCAGTCCAATGCCCTCTACAGCTCCTACCTGCCGCTCCCACTCATCCTGGCTTCACTGCGCCTGCCGCCAGCTCTCATGCCCAATCAATACCAGTCAGGAGAGGCTCGCATTGCCACAGCAGCACTCCTCAGCTGTGAGCCCTGCGTCTGGCAAGGCCCAGTGCACGAATTTGTGCACAGGTGGGGTCCTTCTGGGTGGCCCGTAGGGATAGGGCCGAAACCCGCAGTCCAATGCCCTCTACAGCTCCTACCCGCCGCTTCCACTCATCCTGGCCCCACTGCACCTGCCGCCGGCTCATGCCTAATCAGTACCAATCAGGAGAGGCTCCCACTGCCACAGCAGCGCTCCTCAGCTGTGAGCCCTCCAAGGGGAGTGGCCTGCGGGATTGGGCCGAAACTGGCTCTCTGACATCCCCCAGGGGTCCCGGATTGCGGGAGAGCCCAGGCCAGGCAGGCGGAGGGCTCCAGGGCATGTCTGGTTCTGTCTCGTCCAGTCCCAATCGGGGGGGCCGAAACTGGCTCTCTGACATCCCCCAGGGGTCCCTGATTGCGAGAGAGCACAGGCCAGGTGGAGGGCTCCAGGGCTTGTCTGGTTCAGTCTCGTCCAGTCCCAATCAGGGCCGATTGGGGCTGGCTGGCCAGGGAGGGATGTGGGAGGTTGGCCAGCCAGGGAGGGACCGTGGGAGGGCCCCTGGGCATGTTTAGCCCCATCTCATCCAGTCCTGATCAGGGCCGATTGGGGCTGGCTGGCCAGGGAGGGACATGGGAGGTTGGCCAGCTAGAGAGGGACTGCTCCAGGGCATGTCTGGCCCATCTTGCTCAGTTCCAATTGGCCGGACCCCAGCAGCAAGCTAACCTACCAGTTGGAGTGTCTGCCCCCTTGTGGTCAGTGCACATCATAGCGACTGGTTGACTGTCTGCCCCATGGTGGTCAGTGCATATCTGAGGGAGCGATTGGGCGGCCTTAGCATATCATTAGCATATTACACTTTGATTGAACAGTCAACCGGTCATCGGATGACCAGACACTTAGCATATTAGGCTTTTATTGTATAGGATAGGATTCTGAATAATAGTAGATTTAGAGTTGGCACATACATTTTAATTCTGGTTTGTAGAAGTTTATGCAGGTGGATTTTGTTGATTACCACAGTGTTTTTGTCTTCATGAAAGTAGGACTGGCAGGGCCTCTGTTTGTATTCTCTTTTCAGAAAGATGCCCAGGAAGCTTAAGGTATTTTTTTTTCTATATCCTCATTTAGCAAGTTAGTTTTGCTTTGAGAAGGGAGAGAAGAATTAGTCACTTAGTCACTGATAAGTCCTTTGACCAAAATCCTTCTTTTCACTTCAATATTAAAAGAAAAAAGGGCTGATGGGACTCATTTCTCATGCTGTTTTACTGTAATCAAACCCTGATTTTCCACATTTTCCTTCACATACCACCCTTTCCATCTCCCACACCTGTAACATTTACAAACCACCCTTCCACTGATCTGTACTTCATTTACACAACTTCTTTGACAGTGAACACTTTAGGAAATGCCTCTGGGTGGAGAATGACACCTTAGTTTGCAGAACCTGAGAGTAGAGTGTGGCTACAAGTCAGGGCCCTGTGAGGAGAGGGGCCCTGTTCAGAGGCTGTGCACCAGGTAGCCTCACAAATACGTCTATCAGAATATTGCTGTCATCTCCCGTCTGTCCAGGCTCACCAGCGTGCATTCTACCATTCCAGTCGCCTCTTCCCTCTGCCATTGTTGAGGAAGGCTGAGAGGGAAAGAAGAAGATGGAGAAAAATTATAGGAGGTTAAATAGCACAGCAGGTGTGTCACAGTGGTCGAGTGTTGACCTATGAACCAGGAGGTCATGGTTTGATTCACAGTCGGGGCACATACTGCATTGCAGGTTCCATCCCCAGTGTGGAGCGCGCAAAAGGCAGCAGATCAATGATTCTCACCATTGATGTTTCTACCTCTCTCTCCCTCTCCCTTCCTCTCTGAAATCAATAACAATATTTGTAAATAAAATAATAAAATAAAAAATAAATAGATGGAAGCAGGGAAGTAACCCAAGCTGCTCCTCAGAGGAGCTACCTCCCACATCTCTTTCCACACGCTGTCTTTAAGGACTTATTTAACCTAAAGCATAGCAGACAGGGTCGTCTACCCCGAGTCCACAGGAATGAGCACCCAGGAAGTGGAAGCACAGATTGGACATTGCTGCCTGGAGGTGGAAGCTATCGGGGGTGTGTGCAGGCCTATGCCTGCTTCTCCTGAATGTCCTCCCCGCCCCAGGCCCAGAGGGTTACGTGGGGTTTCGTGTCTCACAGAACCTACTTCTTTCTCCGCTGGGAGCTGTCTCTGTTCCAAGAGTCAAGACCATGATTCCCCAGGAAAATCAAGCCCAGCACTGGCCCCTGCCCCCAGTCGGGGCTTGAGCCCCTGTGTCCTGACACTTGTCCTCAGTATGAGCAGTGTGTGTTGGAGTGACATGGTCTGAAAGGTGCAGGGCCCATGCATGAGAGTCACACTTCCTGTTTTCACTCAAATCCCCATTTGCCTCAAGCTTGCTCGCTGTCTTAACTTTCTAGCTTCTCACTGAAGCAGCTTCATGTGATAGAAAGACGCCGTGAAGGCCTTGAGTTTAGACAGAACTGAGTTCAAGTCCCCCCTCTGCTTGTGACTTTGGGCAAGTTACTTATTCTCTGGAGCCTCAGTGCCCTCCATCTGTGAAAGGGAAGGTGAGAATATGTAACCCCTAAAATGGCTGTGAGAAATAAAAATAACTTTGACACATAGGAGGACCTCAATAAATGGAAACTCCAAATGGCACGTATGTAGAGTCTCGCTGCTTGGCTTGATTTACGACAGGGGTGAGGAACCTTTTTTCTGCCAAGGGCCATTTGGATATTTATAGCATCATTTGCAGGCTACACAAAATTATCAGCTTAAAAGGTAGCCTGCTATATTTGGTCAAACATTTAATTAACTCACCCCTAATGCCTTGGCAGGGCCAGACCAAATGATTTCAGGGGCCTTCTATGGCCCCCAGACCAGACGTTCCCTACCCCTGATTTACAACCATTAATAATGCAAATAAATAAATAATACTTTAATGTCCTTTTTACTGTGATAGTAGGGGTGCTTAAGGTACTTGTTTCAGCATTCATTGTTTTTAACATTTTTGAAAATAGTACTTCAACCACAACCATGCCACCGGGTGGAAAGCAGCGGGCGCCCACTTGAAAGCACTCTGCGATGAGAGGTGGTAAGTGGAAGGTGCAGAGCATGCAGCGCTGCCCGTCATTCTCAGGTTGTTTTTAAAGTTGGCCCAGATTCAGCTCCAGCCATTTCTGCTGCCGAAAGCACAGCCTGTTCTGTTACCTGGAGCACTCAGTTACCCGAGTCATTCCTCCAAACAACCCTAAGTGGTTGGAGGAAAGTTGAGCCAGACCTCCTGAGGGGAGCTCCATCCTTTGTCCCTCCTAAGAGTTAATGGGACAGCAGACTGTCTTGGTTTTCATTTCAGTCAAGTGGTGCCTGTATCACCCTGGGAACTAGACTAGGGGCGGGTTAGGAGGAACAATTTGTTCTGTGCAAGTGAAGAGCATGAACTGCCTGGGTTCCAGTCCTGCCCACTCCATGTACCATCTCTATGACTATGGGAGTTTTTTGAACCCTCCATTTCCTCATTTGTAAAATAGGGTAGAGTTCAGTGCTTCTCTCACAGGGTGCAGGTAAGAGCTTAGAAAGGTGCTAGCATCATCCGCATTATCATCATGGCAACGCCGCAGCCTCTGTGATGTGTCTACTTGAATATACAGCAGGTGACTTTTAAGCGTGACCTATCCATTGACCTGGAGGCTAGATCCTTAAGTGGCTACATCGGAAAAGAAAATAGTAGATTTCATTTTCTTTGTGCCGCTATCCCATAATATGTGCTAGACACTATGCTAAGAACTCTGTATCTATAATTGTACTTAACCCAAAGTACGTCTGTGAGAGTTTTGAGTACTTTAAATAGCTCATTTTACAAAGCTCATTTAGGAAAGTAACTTTCCCACTGTTGCCAGGGTTGGGATTCTAAGATTCAGGTGGGTAGTGATTTTTTAAAAAGATATAAGTAATTGGTCTGCTTATCTCTGTGACTCTAAGGAATGAAAAATCAGTTAATTAGCCTGAGCCTAGGATAACGTGATATGTTCAAGAAGGTTTCTTTGTATAAAATGTTGCATATCTAAGGCTCATGAATCAAGATGAGAAAATAAAACCCTAAGTACACATTTTAGAAAAATGCCTATTGTGTGGTATGCTAAAGTCCTTTTAACTGTATAACTCTAAGGATTTAGTTACAGGAATACCTTTGCCTTGAACTGTAGCTCATTGTTGGGCTAATTTCTAGTGGATGAACATAATACTTCAAGAATTGCGTTATTACTTTGGGCCAAAGAAGACAGACGGCTGGAAGTGATTGTGATACCTGGAAAAGAGAGCAGGCACTTATGGGGCAGTTTCCCTCCAAGAAACTCTTGAACACTCAGGATTTTTTAGTTCAAATACATTTTTAAAATATGCTTCAAAGGAAATGGTAATGTTGGGTATATTCCCGATGCATATTTCCAGTCTCTTAGCCTGCTCTTGGTTTCACGATGGAAGTACTATTCCTACCTTCATGGAAAACACTTCAAAATTGGAGTGCTGGTGCCTGAGGGGGGCCTGTATTTGAGAGTCTTTGAGTGATTAACCCATCTGGGCCTGGTTCCTTCCTTTATATTTCTTTGCTCTCAGTTTTCTGCAGAAGCTGGAGTCACATCAAAGTTCTGTCCTAGATTCTGAGGGTGTCCAGGAGCTGTGTCAGTATCAGCATGACGCCATCCCAGACCTCCTGGCACGTCTGAGCTTAGGAAATTGAATGGTTATGGAGACCTGTGGGCCTCTGTTGAAATGTTAATGAAGGCAGGGACAATTTCAAGTGCTGTCTTCCTATTTGTTCCCCCAACATCTGATACAGATTGGAACTAGGATATTAAATTCATAAGGATAGGGCCTGAGAATAAAATCCTCCCGGACGTGGGAACAAACAAAGAGTAGATTCGGATGTGTCTCTAAGAAGATGTTCTGAGCCCTTCTGGGCACCCGGGCTGGGAATTGGGAATGGGGCAACAGAGGGTCCTTAGGTTGATTTGGGAAGGCATGCGCCTCATTCTTTAGGGAGAACTCGGGGAGAAGCACAACCCCAGGGAACAATGACTTTAGGGTAATGTTCCTAAGGTGGGCCTGGGGCACCTTCCCAGAATATCTGTCCATAAGGTGCAAGGGAGTATAACGATTGCTGTGCACCCAAGAGTAGGATGGAGTGTTGAAAGCTCCCAGAGAACCTCCCCAGGTAGCCTGCGGCCCCACCAAAGGAAGGACCAACACAGTAAACACAGATGTTTGAGAAAGTTGAAGCCAAAGAGTTTTACTGATATGTGGTGGCTAAGAAAACAGACTTGGGAGTCAGATTATTTCCACTCAAATTCCCCAGGCCTCTGCTTCCTAGCCGCATGGAAGTGAGCAAATGAACCTCTCTGCCTCAGTTTCCTCCCTTGTAAAATGGGCATCATCATAATAATGTGTTAAGAATGCATCCTGGTACAGAATAAAAGTGTTGTATTTGCTATTATTGTTACTACTGAGTTTTATAAAAAGAAAGAAAACTACAGTTTTCATGCATCTGAACTTGGGGATGGGAGACTAGTACCTCGAGTCTCCTGGTAGTCAAACTTGAACACAAGAAATGCATTATAAGGAATGGGATTTAAGTATTCTTCTGAATTCCATTAGAGTCTCACCCATCCCCTCTTTTTTGTGAGCTTTTCTTCAAATATGTTCAAATATGTCTTCGGACACATGGACTAACTATCCTTGTAACCTTGGGCAACTGGCTTAATTTTCCTAGGTCTCAGGTATCTGTGAAATGAGTAACATAACAAACCTGGAGGTTTGTTGTGAGTTCTGAACAAAATGAATCCATGAAATGCATATGTGGCAGTGAACATTGTACCTGTAGTCAGCATTTAATTAACCATAAGGGTTTCTGTTATCATTGTCTGTGTTCATCTTAATTCCTATTCTACCATCAAAAGACAGCAATAATTGGAAGACTAAGTCTAGGATAGAGAAAGTTGCTTTAAAAGCCAATGAGCAGAAAAACGCTCTGACGGCCACCATACTTACTCATCAGCTCTGGCTACACCAAGGCGTCAGCCTCCCCTGTGTCTGAAAGTCAGCCGCCTGTGAGGTGTCGGTGTGGAGATGTTTTGTCTGCTTGTTGATTATGACTGTAGGTTCGCCATCTCTATGTGTAATTAAATCCAGCCAAAGCTCAGGTATGTTCATAGCCAGATCTGATTTATTTAGATGTTTTGCTTTAAAATGAAGGCCCGGGTAAATTTGTTTTGTTTCTTTTGCTCCAAAAATGCCTTAAAAATCCAATCTCTGTGTCAGTGACAAGTATTGATATACTTTGTCATACAAGAAATATCTTCAGCTTCTAGAACTAAAAAGCCGGTGATTTTTCAGCAGACTTTCCTAAGATAATAATGTAATCTATCTTTCAGAGAATATTAAGGGCGAGCCTTGAAGGCGAGGGCCAAAGCCTCAAATTAGAAAGATAATTTCGAGAGAACAGCATTTGTATTCTTTTGAATTTAGCAACCTGGAATGGAAAAGTTCATGTTAGTGATTATTTCTCCCCAACGTTTTCATTGACGAAAAAGAATAATTATATTATCTGCTTTGAAAATTAGACTTACTTCATGTTGCATATGGTGAAATGGAGGTAGTAAAACGTCTCCAAATCCAAAATGTGTGAAGAAAGGTATTCTGATTGATTGCACTTACTGGTTGTTGTATTTAGGTAAGTGATGATTTTATAATTATAGATGCAAAATTTCTAAAGTGCCTGAATCGAACTTTCTGTCTCAATTTGATAAGACCTACTAGGATCGCCTTTTGAATATAATAGGGATAGCCAAACTGGGAGAATGGAAATTCCCAGCTCGTTTGAACTCTTAAAGAAGCTCTTTGGATTTGCATCTGTTGAAGTGGGAAGGTAGGGCCAGAACTGAACGCTGTCTCTTGGCCCTTCCCTTTAAGAGGATCCGGTGGAATGTGGAAATGTCCTGGCCAAATTGTGAAACTGCAAAATTTCACCTTCTTTATTTCTTTTCTTGAGTCCCCCATCTCTGTGTTCTT
Source organism: Myotis brandtii (assembly GCF_000412655.1). Classification (NCBI taxonomy): domain Eukaryota; kingdom Metazoa; phylum Chordata; class Mammalia; order Chiroptera; family Vespertilionidae; genus Myotis; species Myotis brandtii. The sequence goes on along the minus strand of NW_005371455.1, from coordinate 1,603,264 downwards.
TGCGTCACCTCCTTTCTCTTGAATGGATACCCAAGCCTTCCCTGCAATTTATTTGAGGAGAAGAGCAGGAAATTTTTTTTTTTAATCATCAAAGTGTAACAGAATGGATACCTTCTAACTTCTTCTCCTCCAACTTGAGACCCACAGAGGTTTGTTGACTTCATCTATGATGCATGCTCTTAAATTAATCCTGTGTCCACACGAAGCATGTGTTAGTGCTGTGGTTAAATTGTCTTGAAACCTGCCCTGGAACTCCAGCGACATTACAAGGCATAGACCTTGCTCTGAAATCACGTTTCTGCCAACTGGCCTGTTTCCCCTCCCTCTCACCTTTCACCGTTCCTTCGGGTCCCACATGGGCTGCGAGGTGAGCCGTGGCTCCTTGGCATGACTTCAGACTTGGCTTGGTCCCTTACCAAGCACTGAAACCCGGCCAGGAGTTTTCAATTTGCTGTCCTCGGGCATCTTGAGATCTCATCAAAGATGCAGTGTTCAGTTGCATGAGGATGTGGAATAACAACAAAGGTAGTAAATGATAAAGTGACAAAATGACAAATGCTTCAGGAAACCAGAGTAGGAAGGCAGTGCCGTTGACGGGGGGTGGGGGGGTGTAAAGAGGGAAAAGAGAGAAGGGCACTGGGTCCATGGGGACAGACTGAGCAAAGGCCTGAGGGTGGACATGCTCAGGAATTTGGAGACTGAGGGACATGTTTAGAGTAAAAAGGGGCCCAGCTGTGGCGGCTCAGTGGTTGAATGTCAAACTATGAACCAGGAGGTCACCGTTTTATTCCCAGTCAGGGTGCATGCCCAGGTTGCAGGCTCGATCCCCGATAATGCAGGAGGCAGCTGATCAATGATTCACTGTCATCACTGATGTTTCTTCTCCCCCCCCCTCCCTTCCTCTCTGAAATCATTAAAGATATATTACCAAAAAAAAGGAACCCTACAGCTGCAGAACTAAGTGAGCCATATGAGAGAGTTTATTGCCATTTACAATAACCTAGTGTCCTCCCTGAGGTCATAGATCTATCTCAGGAACATTCCCTATGTGGCCTTCGTACTAAACATGGTAAAATAGTGCGACTATATTCAAATATAACTTCCTGGGTTTACCTGCTGGACTTGTCCCTGCTTTCCTCTTGTTCCCCATCTCATAGACAGTCACATACAGGTTGTCACCTTCGGAGAGGGGCCTGCTGACAGTGACTGAGGTGACCACACTGCCTCTGATGGCGAGTTGACTTCTCACATGAACAGTGGTCAGATCCCCACGTGGCGGTCAGCTTGCTGAAGGCAGGCACCGCTATGCTCTTTCTGTCCCAGAGATAGATGTTTGAAGGCTGAGGTGGGCTGGGAAACATTGTAAGAAGAAGAGAGCTAAATTCAGAAATTAATTTTTATTTTGAGAGACACAAATAGCTCTGAAAAAATGGAAAGGAAGGCTTTTGGTATATTTTGTAGACATGCCTTCGCTTGCGTTTGGCAGTCAGCACATGTTGGGCTTGTGCTTAATGTTTTTTTTCTCAACTCATCACATGTTCCAGCTCTTGACATGTTGGAGAGTCTGGGTCCAGGTTTCCACTGTGTGGCTCTCCCCCTCCCCCACTGCCTCGAAGCCCCATGGCTGTGCCAGGAAGTGCCCAGCAAATGCAGGCTGTGCACAGAAGCTCCCAGCCTGGGCTTCCTCGTTGATATTAAGCCTCAGAAAATATAATTGGAGCAGAGAGGATGCAATCGGTAGTATCCACCAAATATGGGGGGAGCTAATTCTGAACATAGCATTAGGCCGTTATTACACCAAATAATGTTTTGGAAGACAAAACTCAGGGCTTTAAATGGCACCTGAAGGCTGAGTCAGTTTGCCTTTGCAGTTCAATTATCTCGGCTGGTTTCAGTGTGCTAAGAGGTAGCAATAATATTTCATCCAGCATTCCATCCCATTCAAATGCTTGGAGATCTGTTTGAATAGCATCGCTGTAATGTTAATAAATCTATAATGGTCACACAGGCAAGCGTGCTGTATGAATCACTCGGGAAGGAATGCCCATTAATCAGCTCCTTGCGGCTTATTTATTCATTCCTCCGAGGATTTGGCATCTTTGAGGAAGGAGTCTAGCCCCTTTGCAGTCGTCTAGCTTCTGTATTCTAGAATCATTTCCCCCAATGATGGCCAAATCCAGACTATCAGCCCTGATGAATCCAAAACATGGGAATGCAACATGGTTCATCCATTTTTAAAGTTCTCTTTGCTTTGGAATGAGTCCTGGATTCAAACATGGATGTAGCCACTCTTTAATTAGATGAACTTACTTTACATGGAGAATAAAACTATGTGATGAAGACTTGGTTTGTCAAGGAAGCTGCTAATTTGTACTATTCATTTTCCATGCCAATCCTCTTTGGTACCAGTTCATGATTTCTCTTTTTCAGACTTATGCAGGAATGGACATGGGCAGTGGTTTTTGAAGTGTAAAGGTCTCTTGGCTTCTAAAATACGTAGAGAGCATCAAGATGTCAACTCAACACCAAAGATAGTTAGAGTATCAGCCCATGGACCAAAGGATCGCAGTTTAATTCCCTGTCAAAAGTAGATACTTGGGTTGCAGGTTCGATCCCCAGCCCCAGTCAGGGTGCATGTGGGAAGCAACCAATCGATGGTCTCTCTCACATTGCTGTTTCTTTCTCTCTCCCCTCTCCCTTCCACTCTTTCTAAAAATCAATGGAAAAATATCCTCCGGTGTTTTTTAAAAAAAATCCTCATTGTTTTTCCAGTTGTACTATTTACTACCAAATCTTGTTTCTCAAAATGCCTCTCCACCATGTATATCTCTCTAAGAAAGCAAAGCCGACCAAAATAAAGCAAACCACCCAGGCCTGCTGCTCCTCTGGCATCTGACATGAACAAACCCGACAGGCCTTCCAGGCCAGATCCCCAGCTTGGTTGGTTCCTCTTGTACCATATTCCTTGGTGTCTTCTCGACACAGATTTCTTATTCCCCACCATGTTGTACTCTCAGTGTTTCTCTTTGGAAATAGAATTCTCTCTTCCTCAGCAAAATGCATTGTCAATTTTTGGCAAAATGTACCCAGAAGCCACTGCCTCTCAAGTCTTCCCAACTGCGCTGGACCCTTCTCAGCTCTGGTTATAAATCAGTCACTGTTGATGTTAGCACATTTCTTTCTCATGGACACCGATTCTGAAATCCATGGCCACGGAGGATCAAGGGTCACCTTAACGCAGTGACTGATCATCCACTGGGCTTAGGTAGGTACCTGCCTCGGTAGATCTTTGTGTCCAACATAGAGACTGAGCCCAAGAGACAGTATTGTTCTCCCTTCAGTGAGAGGAAGAAACAGTGTTTGAAATAAACAGCAGTGTGGGTGCTAAATAGTTAACTGAGACTTTCAGTGAACTCTGAAATCCTAATTAAATATGATTTAATTCTGCTTATAGTGGCAGAAAAGCGTTCTTACAGTTCTTTTGTCTGATTACATCACTTGCTACATTAAGTTCATTAGGAATATTAGGCAATGAATAAAGGCCAAAGGAAATGAACCATTTTTAATGAATGAAGAATGGTATGGAGACCATTTACTAGCCAAGATGAATAGCAGCAATAAAACGTGGATGCATCTCTTTGACACACGATTTAAATGCATGCCTGTTGCCTCTTCTTTTCAGAAGCTCAGATAGAGCAGGGAATGAGATTTACTGTGTTATTTGGAACTATTTCTTTTTTTTTTTTTGAAACGCTGTAGTTGATAATCTCAAAATTCTTAAATTATAAACTATGAATAACATTTTGAGAGCTCAGCCTTCTTATCTAGCTGAAGTGAGGAGAATACTTCACGCATCTCTCTGTTTTATTTAGATAACTAGGTGGCTTCACTCCTAAATGGAAGGGTGCTTATTCCAAGTGAGCTGCCTTTCAGCCACGTGTGTAAGCCCCTGCCGTACCCGCTGCCTGGGAGCCTGGGCTTCCGGTAGCCGGAGGGTTTTGTGTGGATTTGTGACTGTGAAAGATAAGTCTTTCCAAAGTTTAAAACCCTGCAATGTTTTCAAAGAGGTAGCCACTGCACTTTTAAAGCTAGACTTTTAATTTCACAGCAAAATGAAAGGAAAGCAGCCCTATCTTCCTTCCCATCACTGCCTAACCCCTTTAAAGGCATGTATTAAAATTCATATCATTTGGATATTCATGCCGATGGCCTTCAAAACTTTTCTTTAATCTGCTCCCTTCCTCAGCTCCCGCGAGAAACCACAGTGCAGATAGCAATTAAGAGACAGCTGGTTTCTCCCACAAAATGGGCTTTTTAAAAAAAGTGCCTTATGAAACACTTTCCTTCTAGGGCGGCCTGCACCTTGGCATTTCTGCCTTCCCCATAGAGTTCACACCCCCCGGGACATGAGGGGTTAAAGGCAGCAGGAGCTTGCTACAACAGGATTGGGTTGTTGTGAGCTTTCAGCTATCAAAGGCCAAATTATTTCTACCGTCAGTATTACTAACAACAACAAAAAAGACAAAGGACATAAGGGACCCTGCGCCTTGGCCTTGGGCTGAGTTTGAGAGCCCCAAGCGATGGGGGCTCTGTGTCTCACTCTCCAGCAAGCCTCCCAGTTTTGCCTCCCAGTTCTCTCTTCAACGTGTCCTTTGTTTTCACATTTGGTGCCGGCCCTGGATATTTTTACCACTGCTCTGCTCTAAGCCCCATAACTGCCCACCTAGCGTCTGTACGTAGCCTCATGTCCCATCTCGCCACCATTGTTGATTCCTAACAGATTGGCCAAGGGCATGTGCCCTAAATGAAAGACCCAAAGCTGAGTATCTTCC
>NW_005371455.1:1575839-1597104 GCF_000412655.1 Myotis brandtii | reverse complement strand
TTTGTTATGGGGTGAGGCCACAACATTAGTAACAAAAAAAAACAAACAGAATTTCCGGAGGATGAGGCCCAGAAATCAGGATTTTAAAAAGATTCCCAGGTGATTCTAATGTGCAGCCAAGGTTGAGAACCACTGGTTTACAGGAAAGATCTCCTTCAGGTGTGAGCAGGCTGCCATCCTGGGCTCCAGGTGGATGCTTCCTACCAGTAAGAGTACAATACTCCTAAAAGAGGCCCAAATAAGGGTATTTGTGAAGATAGAGCCAAGCCATGACCTTCACACCCGGCATAAGTTCCTTACTTTGGTTTTAATTTTTTTCTCCATTTCACATAGCTTTGTTGTTTGTTCATGTGTCTAAAAGATTCAGACGATCAGTAATTGATGACGCTTTCTCCCCAGAGTCTTTATTACGCCATAGAACTCTGAATTCATCATAATTGCCCCTACAGTCAGTCAAAGATTCAGGGAGGATTTCCTAAGTGAAATATCTCTCTAAGGTTATGGCCAAAGTCAGAATTGCTTTCCTTTCCTCTGTCTTCCCTTACATCATAATACTCAGGCTTATCATTCTATTAATTTCTTTCGAAGGTTGCTATATATTAACTGTATGGCCAATAATATTGTACATTTATCTAAATGTTCGGGTTTTTAAAATGGCATTTTAAAATCTAGTTTGATCCTGAAACGAATCTTTGAAGTGAAAGTGTGTGTGTGTGTGTGTGTGTGTACATTTTTCCTTCACATTTTCTAATAGAAGAAACAGACTGACCATTTAAAGGACTTTTCTCCTGGGATCAGGCTGGTAATTGGCCAGGGTAGCGCATGCTTAACCCAGAGTACTTTCCAGTCTATCATAAAGGGAGCGAAGTGAAGCAGCTCAGCAGTTTGCAGGTTGAGTTCTGGGGGCCACTGATGCTAAGGGGTGAAGGATGAGGAAGAGGCCCGGTGGGCACAGCCTCTGGTTCCTCCCACCCCCGGAACCCGGTGACACCCAGGGCAGCTCTGTGGTCATCCGTCTTATATACTGTGTTTCCATGTACAATTTCAATGGGGAAAACTATGTACTATAATAGCTTTCCATTAGTTTAAAAACCACTGCAATAAGTTTTAGGACACTGTATGTTTTGTTTTGTCTTTATCTCTGAACACAATATTCTGCTTCATTAAATAACTCACAGTTCACTCATTTGTGAACAACTCTCTTATAAGCTACTGATCTCACCCAGAAATGTTACGGCTTTAAACAGTGTTAGTTTTAAATGTGCTTAGTGATGACCCTAAAATATCCCCAATGGTCCAGGCAGACTTGATAAGATTGTGTGAGAAGTGCAATGGTCACTCCTTTGCATTTGAGATACTCCCATCTGGATTCACATCCTTAGTTAAAGAGCATTAAAGAATGCCCCTATAGCAGGGGTGGGCAAACTTTTTGACTCGAGGGCCACAATGGGTTCTTAAACTGGACCGGAGGGCCGGAACAAAAGCATGGATGGAGTGTTTGTGTGAACTAATATAAATTCAAAGTAAACATCATTACATAAAAGGGTACGGGTTTTTTTTTTTTTTTTTTAGTTTTATCCATTTCAAACGGGCCGTATCCAGCCCGCGGGCCGTAGTTTGCCCACGGCTGGACTAGTCCCTCCCGCTCTCAGGCCTCACTTTCCTCACCTGTGAAACCTTCAGGGTTTGGGAGGCAATGGTTCTGGGCCCAGGCTTAAGTTAAGTCACATAGGTCATCTCAACGCAGTGTAACAGGAGCTCTGAAGGAGGGTGCCCACAGGTGGGCCGTAGTTTGCCCACGGCACCCCTAGAGCAACCGCTCAATGCCCAAGCATTGGTTTAAACAGGGGTGGAAGTGGGTCTGCACCGCATGGAGTACTCTTACGCTCAGAGGAACATCGAGACAGCCAGAGAAGCAGTTTTGATTTCACTAAAGTCACGGCCCAAGTCAAGAGAGACGGACTCAGTCAGGTCTGAGTGAAGTTCCTTCAGAATGCATTTGGCCAAGTGGAAAATGGGTGCTTTGAATCACTGTCTATAGTCCTTCCCTGACCTCTACATCAAACATGTGCGTTATTACTCTGTGGAATCCTGGGTGGTGATTTAACAGAAGTCCTTAATTATGAACCTCGGCCGTGCAATCAGAAAGAGAGGGAGGGAGCGAGGGGAGGAAGGATGAAAGAGAATTCTACCGGAGACTCAGTAGGCTGCTGTGGAGATCATTCTACACTCAGAACGGGACACGGGATGCTGAGACCCTTTCCTGTGCTGTATCCATTTCATCCCAGCTCCCTTGCTCTCCGGTCTCTCTGGTGTGTGTTCCTGGCCATCTCTTTGAGTAGAGCTGTGCCTACGCCTCCTCTCTGGCCTGCTTCTGTCCACAGGAGCTTGTCAGGCCCTGTCCCCCCGTGCAGCCCTCCTGGTTGGCCTCCTCTCCCTTCCCTCCTTCCTCCAAAACGAATCGCCCCTCCTGCCTGTGTCTCTTTATACTATCCACAATGCCATCCCCAAATGTCTGTCATCACCAATATTTCCACATTTCCTAGACATGCTCCCCTCACCTGGGCTAGGTGGAGAAATGTGTTTAAAACTTCAACTGGCCTTTAGTGACTGTCAGGAGGGTGGTGACAAGAGAGCTGCTGTTCCCGTGGCCATCGGATCCCCTGATGCCAGCAAGTCAGGTTCCGGTCCTGAAGAAGCCCTCTGGGGGTCGGCTTTAGTACAGAGATGTGCGGGCTGTAAGGTAGAGTCTTCGCTGCCCTGTGTATTCATTTAAGCCTGCCCTCCCTCCCATGACTGCATGATCACGTCTGCCTGTCATCGAGGGGTCAAGGACAAATGGAAATACCAGCCGGGAGGCATGTAACTCCTGCAGAGTCTGATTCAAAGCCTTGGGAAGAGTGCAGCCTAGCTTCCCTGGGCCTCAGGAGTGGGCGCTGGCCTTGAAGATGTGCGCTGGCTATAATTATTGTAAAGAGACCATGTTCATTAGCATAGGGGAAAATGGAGCTGGGATTCTTATCTCCTAGCTCTCCCCAAGTACAGGAAGTAGGTAGAATTCTCTGCACTTATTAAATATCTAAAGAACGCTGCAAGGCCCAGTGCAAGGAGCGCTTTACTTGGAAGTGATTCTGCACATGGTGCTTGGCTTATGCCTGGCCTTTCAATTCTGAAAACTCGAAGTCACAGTTTTCTTATCTGGAAAATGAAGATGAGAATATTTCTCCTACCTTCTGGGGGTCAGATAAGCCAATGTATGTTGATTGTTTCCTAACTGTGCTTTGTAGGTCCTGGAAGGCAGCTTTGGGGGAACAGGGCAAGGATGAGGGTGTCAGGCTGGGCATCGGCCCTCCTTCTCACCCCGAAGATAGCTCCACTGGATCCAGCAGCAGGGCAGCTTTTTCCAAAGTGACCGAGATACACTAGTTCTTTCGTCTCTTAATAGATATTACCTTAAGCTAGGTTCCTCTACTCACACTGGTCAGAAAATAGAGGCTAAAAATGTTTGAAAGATTTGTTTAAATGCAGGACTTTTCAGAGCCTTTACTGTGCTCAAGCATTTTGTGACTTCCCAGAGGAGAGAGATAATGTGTAGTCTTCCCAGATTTTGCTGAGGATAGTAACCTTTTTGGAGGCCAATTTCATAGGACTAATATTTCTTGCAGACTTTGTTGCTAGGAGATAATAAAAGACAGGACATAATTTAGTGCTAACTGTATGGGGTTGTGATATTGTGATTTATAATAAGAAATTTATATTTGGTCTTCATCCCCAGTGCAAGCACAGAGCTTCTAAAACATTTGGAAATAATCTTAAGTCCTGAGAGAGATCAAGATTTATTTTGTTAGGTTTAATGAGGTGACTTTTGAATCTTACCAAGGAATAGGGGGGCTGTTTTGTAGGAAAACCCAACCATGTGATTAGAGGGTTGGAATCCTAGAAGGCCCCATGCACCAGCCCTTCCCACCGATAGTGAGGAGGTGAATATGACAGAAGGAACACCATACTTTGAGTCAGAGCATGAGTTCAAGTCACTTGTGGGCTGGGAGACTCTTGCACAGTTTCTCAACCTCTCCGGGCCGTAGTTTGCCCACGGCACCCCTAGAGCAACCGCTCAATGCCCAAGCATTGGTTTAAACAGGGGTGGAAGTGGGTCTGCACCGCATGGAGTACTCTTACGCTCAGAGGAACATCGAGACAGCCAGAGAAGCAGTTTTGATTTCACTAAAGTCACGGCCCAAGTCAAGAGAGACGGACTCAGTCAGGTCTGAGTGAAGTTCCTTCAGAATGCATTTGGCCAAGTGGAAAATGGGTGCTTTGAATCACTGTCTATAGTACTTCCCTGACCTCTACATCAAACATGTGCGTTATTACTCTGTGGAATCCTGGGTGGTGATTTAACAGAAGTCCTTAATTATGAACCTCGGCCGTGCAATCAGAAAGAGAGGGAGGGAGCGAGGGGAGGAAGGATGAAAGAGAATTCTACTGGAGACTCAGTAGGCTGCTATGGAGATCATTCTACACTCAGAACGGGACACGGGATGCTGAGACCCTTTCCTGTGCTGTATCCATTTCATCCCAGCTCCCTTGCTCTCCGGTCTCTCTGGTGTGTGTTCCTGGCCATCTCTTTGAGTAGAGCTGTGCCTACGCCTCCTCTCTGGCCTGCTTCTGTCCACAGGAGCTTGTCAGGCCCTGTCCCCCCGTGCAGCCCTCCTGGTTGGCCTCCTCTCCCTTCCCTCCTTCCTCCAAAACGAATCGCCCCTCCTGCCTGTGTCTCTTTATACTGTCCACAATGCCATCCCCAAATGTCTGTCATCACCACTATTTCCACACTTCCTAGACATGCTCCCCTCACCTGGGCTAGGTGGAGAAATGTGTTTAAAACTTCAACTGGCCTTTAGTGACTCTCAGGAGGGTGGTGACAAGAGAGCTGCTGTTCCCGTGGCCATCGGATCCCCTGATGCCAGCAAGTCAGGTTCTGGTCCTGAAGAAGCCCTCTGGGGGTCGGCTTTAGTACAGAGATGTGCGGGCTGTAAGGTAGAGTCTTCGCTGCCCTGTGTATTCATTTAAGCCTGCCCTCCCTCCCATGACTGCATGATCACGTCTGCCTGTCATCGAGGGGTCAAGGACAAATGGAAATACCAGCCGGGAGGCATGTAACTCCTGCAGAGTCTGATTCAAAGCCTTGGGAAGAGTGCAGCCTAGCTTCCCTGGGCCTCAGGAGTGGGCGCTGGCCTTGAAGATGTGCGCTGGCTATAATTATTGTAAAGAGACCATGTTCATTAGCATAGGGGAAAATGGAGCTGGGATTCTTTTCTTATCTCCTAGCTCTCCCCAAGTACAGGAAGTAGGTAGAATTCTCTGCACTTATTAAACATCTAAAGAACGCTGCAAGGCCCAGTGCAAGGAGCGCTTTACTTGGAAGTGATTCTGCACATGGTGCTTGGCTTATGCCTGGCCTTTCAATTCTGAAAACTCGAAGTCACAGTTTTCTTATCTGGAAAATGAAGATGAGAATATTTCTCCTACCTTCTGGGGCTCAGATGAGCCAATGTATGTTGATTGTTTCCTAACTGTGCTTTGTAGGTCCTGGAAGGCAGCTTTGGGGGAACAGCGCAAGGATGAGGGTGTCAGGCTGGGCATCGGCCCTCCTTCTCACCCCGAAGATAGCTCCACTGGATCCAGCAGCAGGGCAGCTTTTTCCAAAGTGACCGAGATACACTAGTTCTTTCGTCTCTTAATAGATATTACCTTAAGCTAGGTTCCTCTACTCACACTGGTCAGAAAATAGAGGCTAAAAATGTTTGAAAGATTTGTTTAAATGCAGGACTTTTCAGAGCCTTTACTGTGCTCAAGCATTTTGTGACTTCCCAGAGGAGAGAGATAATGTGTAGTCTTCCCAGATTTTGCTGAGGATAGTAACCTTTTTGGAGGCCAATTTCATAGGACTAATATTTCTTGCAGACTTTGTTGCTAGGAGATAATAAAAGACAGGACATAATTTAGTGCTAACTGTATGGGGTTGTGATATTGTGATTTATAATAAGAAATTTATATTTGGTCTTCATCCCCAGTGCAAGCACAGAGCTTCTAAAACATTTGGAAATAATCTTAAGTCCTGAGAGAGATCAAGATTTATTTTGTTAGGTTTAATGAGGTGACTTTTGAATCTTACCAAGGAATAGGGGGGCTGTTTTGTAGGAAAACCCAACCATGTGATTAGAGGGTTGGAATCCTAGAAGGCCCCATGCACCAGCCCTTCCCACCGATAGTGAGGAGGTGAATATGACAGAAGGAACACCATACTTTGAGTCAGAGCATGAGTTCAAGTCACTTGTGGGCTGGGAGACTCTTGCACAGTTTCTCAACCTCTCCTCCGTGTCTCACCCTGTGAAACTGAGCCTCACACGCACTCCACTGACTCACAAGTTCAAAAGCGGGATGAGAACTTGCGCCTGAAAAAGCCTTATGAACTGTGCAATCTGTAGATCTCCAAGGCGTTCCGGGTGGTGGGGCTCTGTGACCCAGATCCCAGCCTTCTGTGATGTTCCTGCTTCCCCTCTTGCTGTCCCAGGAGCAGATGGAGAAATGGAGTTCTCTCTCACTTCTTGTTTGGACTGCGTGGTCTAGAGATGCAGCTTAGGCTGGGAGACTCTTGCACAGTTTCTCAACCTCTCCTCCATGTCTCACCCTGTGAAACTGAGCTTCACACGCACTCCACTGACTCACAAGTTCAAAAGTGAGATGAGAGCTTGCGCCTGAAAAAGCTTTATGAACTGTGCAATCTGTAGATCTCCGAGGCGTTCCAGGTGGTGGGGCTCTGTGACCCAGATCCCAGCCTTCTGTGACGTTCCTGCTTCCCCTATTGCTGTCCCAGGAGCAGACGGAGAAATGGAGTCCTCTTACTTCTTGTTTGGACTGCGTGGTCTAGAGATGCAGCTTAGCTGTGTTTCCAATCCCTCTCTGGAAGAGGTGGGTAGAGACCAGCATGGTTGTTGTTTATGTTTTCTGATCTCTCCTGCAGTCACCCCGCTGTGCTTTTCTCCAGGGTTGCAGAGGGAGAGCCAAACTCCTGTGGTGAGGAGTAATGAGTTTCCCTAGCTTTCCTGTGAACTGGCTCTTTGGAAAGCTAACCTTCTCCCAGGCACTTACTACTAATGAAGGGGAGGGTGGCAGTGTTGGTAGGTGTCTGCAGAAGCGGTTCTCCCATTTGTTTTTCATCGCTTGCACATCAACTTCTCTTCCTTCTTAATTCTCTGAGTAGTCACGCATGGGAGGAGCCCAGGGGCCTGTGGACCCAAATTCACGGAAAGGGCAGTGTAGCTGCTGGACTGAGTCTCCCCCTGGGGTTAGGGTCTGCACTCAGACTGCCTGGGTTTGAATCTCAGCCCTGCGACCATCTAACTGTGTGTTAGATGTTCCTCTAGCTTCACCACGTGTAAAACAGAAATAGCTCTGTTTCCCTCCGTGGGGCTGTTTTGAGTATTTGTAAATCGCACAGGCTTAGTGCAGAATTGCCTCTCAGTAACTGGCTGTGGTGGATATGTTTGTCAGTCCTTTATTCCCCATCTACTTTGTGCAGGGCAAAGTATGGAGGATCTGATGGAAAATCTTCCAGACTTTCAGGGACACTCAAATGCCAGGGGGAGCTATCTCTGTTCAATCCAAATCAAAGAGAAAGACACCAGCTGTGGCTTTGGAAAAACATCGTGGGTGGGATGGAAAATGTCTCTCTTCACTTTGCAGAGTGCTGGAACCTGGGGAACTGGCAAGGGAAGAAGGTGAGGCCAGAAAAAATCGCAGGATCGCATCCTTGTCCCAGTACATGGCCAAAGCCCTCTTGTAACTGCAGTTTCCTGCAGCACCTGCTGTAAATCTGATAAACAGAAAAGGAGACCTTGAGCTTCTCCCTACACCTCCAGCTCCGCACCCTGGCCCCCAGTGTGGTGATTGCACGAGGAGAACTGCAGCCTTCTATTTTTCTCTCCCCCAACATTGTTTTTAAGCACAGCCTTCCAAATGCCATTCCTCTTCTGAAGCCAATATATTTTTTACAGTTGGAGCTCGCTGCAATGTCTTTCACAGCTCGCAAGTCATTGGGAAGACTCGATGTTCATTCTGCTAAAATATTGCTGCCTGAGGACTCAACTGTGAAACGCAGCTGTCTTGTGCGCTCGCGCTGAGCAGTATTCCCAGCACACATCCGCACACACACATGCACGTGCACACATAACGAGTTATAAATGAAAATAATAGAAAGTGAATGTGTGTTTATTATATAGGGGATTCTGCCTAATTCTAGGTATCATGCTTCCTGACTAGTATTTTGAAGATACCATAGACAATAAGGATCTACACCAGTGATGGCGAACCTTTTGAGCTCGGCGTGTCAGCATTTTGAAAAACCCTAACTTAACTCTGGTGCCGTGTCACATATAGAAATTTTTTGATATTTGCAACCATAGTAAAACAAAGATTTATATTTTTGATATTTATTTTATATATTTAAATGCCATTTAACAAAGAAAAATCAACCAAAAAAATGAGTTCGTGTGTCACCTCTGACACACGTGTCATAGGTTCGCCATCACTGATCTAGACTCTACCCAGCATGGGTGTGTGTGTGTGTGTGTGTGTGTGTGTAAGAGAGAGAGGGGAAGGGAAAGAGAGAGAGGAAATAGATCTTCATCTAAGAAGTTTTTTACAGTCTAACCTCATAAGCTCTGATTTCCACACGGGGTGGTTGGAAGCTCTTTCTTAAGGAGTTGTTATACTGGAGAGACTTTGTTAATACGATTCGTTCAGATATTGGCTTTATTCCTGTACAAGTGCATGAACCTGAGTGAGTTACTTAGACTCATAAAGCTATGCTACCTCATCCGTAAAAAGAGTGCCACCTACCTCCAGTAACCTCTGTTAGAATAAAATGTGATCATATGAACTATTCTTTGCACAATGACTGACAAACATTGAGAAATACAGTAGTCCCCTGTTATCTGTGGTTTTGTGTTTTGGAGTTTCAATTAACCATGGTGAATCGCAGTCTAAAAATATTAAATGGAAAATTCCAGAAATATACAGTTTATAAGTTCTGAGTAGCATGATGAAATCTCGCACCATCCCACTCTGTCCAGCCCAGGACATGGATCACCCCTATGTCCAAGGTGTCCTGCCTGTGTATGCTCCCTGCCTGCTAGTAGCCCTCTTGGTTATCAGAGAGAGAGACTACATTCACATAACTTTTATTGCAGCATGCTGTGATAATTGTTCTACCAGTTATTGTTCATCGTATTGTACCTAATTCATAAATTAACCTTTATCATTGATCATATGTATGGGGAAAATATAGGGTTTGGTACTACCGATGGTTTTAGGCAATCACCTGGGGTCCTGGAACAGATGAGAGGAAGGACTATTGTAATAGTTTGTACCTGTGGGGATTTGTGTAAGTGAGCAATGAAATTCTCCTCGCCTTTCTCCCCATTCTCTCTTAAAAAGCCATGGGTTTCCTGATTTTAATCTGACTTGGACCTCCCAGGACACCTCTTGGAGAATGAGACCGAGCTCAAGGTTATCCCTCAACCACTCTCCTTAACTAGCTTGTGGGCCAATAGCATTCGTGATTTTTTTAATGCTCCCTGCCTGCTAGTAGCCCTCTTGGTTATCAGATCAGTTATCAGAGAGAGAGACTACATTCACATAACTTTTATTGCAGCATGCTGTGATAATTGTTCTACCAGTTATTGTTCATCGTATTGTACCTAATTCATAAATTAACCTTTATCATTGATCATATGTATGGGGAAAATATAGGGTTTGGTACTACCGATGGTTTTAGGCAATCACCTGGGGTCCTGGAACAGATGAGAGGAAGGACTATTGTAATAGTTTGTACCTGTGGGGATTTGTGTAAGTGAGCAATGAAATTCTCCTCGCCTTTCTCCCCATTCTCTCTTAAAAAGCCATGGGTTTCCTGATTTTAATCTGACTTGGACCTCCCAGGACACCTTTTGGAGAATGAGACCGAGCTCAAGATTATCCCTCAACCACTCTCCTTAACTAGCTTGTAGGCCAATAGCATTCGTGATTTTTTTTAAATACAATTCCCAAAGATTTTGAAATCATCACACATGTTCAGGATGGTCTTTTGAGGCAGTGTTATAAGCAATGCCCCTCACACTTGGTTTTGGTCATGCCCTCTTAGAAAAAATAAATGTGTGCAACTGTTCCAAGAATCTTTGCTCTTACCCAGAATTCACACAGAAATTGAAGAGCAGCAGAATCCCTGTAAGATTGAGGCTCTCCACATATAGATTTTCAAGTGCAGAATCAATGGCTTCCTTGAGACTAAGGCTTAAGTGGAATGTTACCAACGTCATCCTTGTGATAAATCACCTTGGCAAGTCGAGCATGAAATTACTGCCTTTCATGAGGGGAATCGCCCTGCCCCAAGCAGAAGAAATACACCCCACACAGACTCATTTCTACACTCCTCAAGAGGAAAGGACCTGTGCTTATTCTTGTTTTACGAACCTAGAACACTTACTAAATTTAATGCATTGCAGAAACCTTTTAGTTAATACTAAGAAATTTTGATTTCTTTTTACATTTTTGACCAAGGACAGAGCTTTGTACAATTCTATAGGTCGATAACTTTTTTGCTGTTTTTTTTTTTTCTCTCTCTCAAAGAAAGTGTTGGGTAGAACTCACAGCATACAGATGTATAATATAATAAAGAGTTATTCATGTGGAAGCTGGAGGCTTGGATCCCCATCCACTGTCATGCTGCCTCTCCCTCCTCTTCCTGAGTCTCCAACTCAGAGTTCTAGGGTCTCAGAACACGGCTGGAAACTTCTGGTGACGTGGAAAGAGAACCAACTACTATACAAAACACCCGTTTGCAGTGCTGGTTTGGCCAGTGAGGAGGTGAAGGACTCGGGACCTTGCCAGGCCTGTTTCTTCCTGTCCAGTGAGGGAATTCAACCAATGATTTCCATGATCCTCTTGCTCTCACTTTCTATTTTGTTTGTTTGTTGTAAGTGATTGGTTCCCATCGAGTGTTCATTTTCATATCCACATGGAAGCAGAACAGTCTTGTACGTTTTTTGCTCGGGACCTTGCCAGGCCTGTTTCTTCCTGTCCAGTGTGGGAATTCAACAAATGATTTCCATGATCCTCTTGTTCTGCCTTTCTGTTTTTGTTTGTTTGTTGTAAGTGATTGGTTCCCATCGTGTGTTCATTTTCATATCCACCTGGAAGCAGAACAGTCTTGTATGTTTTTTTTGTTTGTTTGTTTTTGCATAACCAACTACTATACAAAACACCCGTTTGCAGTGCTGGTTTGGCCAGTGAGGAGGTGAAGGACTCGGGACCTTGCCAGGCCTGTTTCTTCCTGTCCAGTGAGGGAATTCAACCAATGATTTCCATGATCCTCTTGCTCTCACTTTCTATTTTGTTTGTTTGTTGTAAGTGATTGGTTCCCATCGAGTGTTCATTTTCATATCCACATGGAAGCAGAACAGTCTTGTACGTTTTTTGTTTGTTTGTTTGTTTTTGCATGTATGCTTTTAACAAATACTGATTTGGCTGCTATTAGGTTCCAGTATCTGTCAGGTGCTAAAAATAAATACATAAAAATATATTATTGCTTTCATTTTAAAGTATTTTAATTGTTTGCTTTGGGCTACTTAGCATCCTTTATAAAGTCTTTATGCTTAGGACCATAGTCTCTGTCTTGTTTGTTTGTTTTTGCATGTATGCTTTTAACAAATATTGATTTGGCTGCTATTAGATTCCAGTATCTGTCAGGTGCTAAAAATAAATATATAAAAATATATTATTGCTTTCACTTTAAAGTATTTTAATTGTTTGCTTTGGGCTATTAGTGTTTTACTAATAAGCTAATTTAGCATTCTTTATAAAGTCTTTATGCTTAGGACCATAGTCTCTATTCCTACTGAATGTATCTGGTATCATTAATTTTTAATTTGAATTTTTTATTTCCATGTACATAATAGTAAGTCAAATTGTCCAGAAGTGTTTGGGGGAAATAGCTTGTCTCCTAGCCTTTTTCAAACCCCAGATTTCAGTCTCTCAGACTATCTTTTCTTTTCTAATATTATTGATTTTTTTAAAGAGAGAGGAAGGGAGAAGGACACACAGAGAGAAACACTGATGTAAGAGAGAACCATTGTGAAAGCGAAACATGGATTGACTGTATCCTGTATGCCCCCTACTGGGAATCAAGCTCACACCCCAGGCATGTGCTCTGACCTGAAATCAAACTGGCAACCTTTCGGTGCTCTGGACAACACCCAAACAACTGAGCAGCACTGGCCAGGGCATTTTTGTGGGTGTGAGCATGTGTTGTTTTTTTTACTCCTCAATTAAGGATATGCTTATTAATTTAGAAAGAGAGGAAGGGAGAGAGAGAGAAACACATCAATGTAAAAGAGAAACATCAATTAGTTACCTTCCATATGCACCCTGACCAGGGATGGAACCTGCAGCCTATGCATGTGTCCTGACCAGGAATCAAATCTTCATCCTTTTTGATACATGGGATGATGCTCCAACCAACTATACCACCTGGCCAGAGCTCAGACTACCATTTTTCACCATGTTTTTTATTTCTTCTGGTGGTTATCTTAATAAAAAAAAAATAGGGAATACATAGTGATCCCATGCCATGAAAGATAAGGTACACGTAGAAATCTCTCCTCTTTTTCTCCTATTGATTGTTACATATGTTTTATTTCTTCTATTTATTGTTTTTTATGTAAAACTAGAGGCCCGGTGCACACCATTCATGTATGTGGTTGGGGGGTGGGGGGCCCTTCAGCCCGGCCTGTGCCCTCTCACAATCCGGGATCCCTTGGTAGGGTCCCTAGGCCTGGCTGGTGATCAGGGCCTATCAGGGCTTTCTTTCCCCTGACTGCTGGCAGCTGGCCCCGCCCCGCCGCTGCCACTGCTTGCCATCTGTGTGGCGCTGCTCCCCCTCCCCCACCACCAGTCGCCTCCCTTTGCGGTTGACAGGCATGGGGTGTGATCGCTTGGCTGGCCTGGGCCTCCCTCTGCGGGGCAATCACTGGACAGCCCTGCACACCTGCCACAGTATTGCTGGCCGGTGTCCTGGGCCTCCCTCTGTGGCTGCTGGCCAGGTGGCCTGGGCCTCCCTCTTTGGGGCAATCTATCGTGGAGCCTCCCCACCCATCACCCCACAGTAGGGCCTCCCTCTGCAGGGCGATCATGGGCTGATGGCAGGGGCCCCCAACCAATCGCATTGCACCTGCCTTGGCTGGCCTGGCACCAGTGCATGTCATAGCATGGTCATCTGTTCAGTCATTTGGTCGATTTGCATGTTACACTTTTATTATTATAGATAGTTATAGTTCTATTTTTTGTTCCTTCTATTTTAGTCAGTATCTTAATTCTCTTCTATTTAAGATAAAGGTACTGGCCTCCCTTCCCCTGGCTCCATCAGGTCTTCACTTATTACCTTCTGACAGCTCTGGAGGCCTTTGTCTCTAATGTGTACCAGTTGCCCTCTGGAATCGCTACATCATGCATAGCTGTTATCCTGGGACTTTCTCTCTGCTTCAAACAGAAGTGCCATCTTCGAAGGCATTGGCCACTAACAATGTGGTATTTCCATCCAATGAAAGCAGCCATATACTGCTTCCCACCACCGGGGCAATGCCGACTACCAAGGAAATGTTTAGAGCAGGTACGCTTTGTGCTGTAACCACTGTCCTGCATTCCAACAATGTGGATCCTGCCTCCTTTCCTTCGCGAGCACTTGGAAGGCAGGCAATGTCTTATGGATCTCTGGGCTCTGGCTGCCTCGCTTGGTGCCAGGCAGAGAGAAGGTGCTTTGCTCATGTTTGATGAACAAATGAGTGTGAAGTGGTTACGATGGAAGGAAGCCCAGCAGTTAGAGTTTCCAATTCAAAAGTTTGCTTTCATTGCCATATGTGTTGTCTTATTTAGAACGCATTCTGTCAAGATAATGGCCCATGGGGGGCAGATGAAGAAAGTCTATGCCAATTCTTGAGGCGAATCTTATTAAACAGTGTCGTGTTGCCTCTTGGAAGAAGAAGGCTCTCTTCCCTTAGACTCTGAGTCAGGCTATCAAAAGGCATTTTCCCACCAAAGTGGTTTCCTGCCCAGGGTCAGCAAATATTTTCTATAAAGGCCTAGCTAATGTACATTTTAAGGTTCGTGGACCACGTGATCTCTGGCACAACTACTACTCCACTCTGCTGTCTTAGAATGAAAGCAGTCATGGATAATATGTAAATGAATGAGCTGTGTCTCAATGAAACTTTATTTGCAAAATCAGATGGGGGGCCACATTTGGCCCATGGGTTGTAGATTGCTGTCTCATGTTCTAGTTTATGATCCAGAAGTCTCACCAAGTTCTCATACATTTCAGCTCGGTCTTTCCTTACCTGCCCCTCATGAAATAGATAAAATAAATGATCACTGAGGTTTTCTTGGCCTGATAGCATGAACTGGTCTTCCTTTTCCATGTTACTTGGAAGTCTCCAAGAGGTCTTCAAATCCCCTGGTAGTTTACATTCGCAAGGTTGTCTTTGTTCTGCACATTTAGATCCACTTTGAATGTTAACCCCTTTCTGTTATCTAAAAATGAGCAATCAGAAGCATTAAGAATGTCTTTCCTTACCTGCCCCTCATGAAATAGATAAAATAAATGATCACTGAGGTTTTCTTGGCCTGATAGCATGAACTGGTCTTCCTTTTCCATGTTACTTGGAAGTCTCCAAGAGGTCTTCAAATCCCCTGGTAGTTTACATTCTCAAGGTTGTCTTTGTTCTGCACATTTAGATCCACCTTTGAATGTTAACCCCTTTCTGTTATCTAAAAATGCGCAATCAGAAGCATTAAGAACCAGACTTATTTAAAGCATGAGTAGAGCAATCTTTACTGGAGATTTAGACAAAGGGAAAAGAGATTACATTGTAGAATGCAGACATCTTCTAATTGAACATTAAGTAGTCCCAATTTTTAAATTTTCTTCAGCCATTTCATCACTAGCATGCGTCCATTGCACATTTCTTCATCACAGCCCTATACTTACACCAACCTGCTTTCTCCATATTACTTCCCCAACTGTCTAAGTATAAAAACTTGCCTGTGCTTCCTGCAGAGCAGTTTCGGTTGCCTTTGCTCTTGGGACATCCATGCTGCCATGATCTTCTCTTCCACCCAATGCCATTTATCCTGGCATTTCAAGTGAAAATAGCCCCCCCCCAATATGTAGACTATTATGGGGCTGATGGGTCAAACATTTTTCTCCCATGTTATATTCACATGCTGATGTCCTGATACGACCCTCCAGCATCCCATTTGATCATGAAAGTAAAAGTCTGAAGTGACTAGGACTTCATAAAGTTTGCCTCTCAAAATGAATTCTCTTAGCTAGCTCTTTCCAAAGTGGCATCTGATCACAGTCCACAGCGTACTGGGCCTGGGAGGGTTTCTAGGTGCTTGTCCAGTGCAGTCTCTTTGTTTCCAGAAGAGACAGCTGAAGTGCAATAAGGAAAAATGACTTGCCTAAAATCCCAACAGGATGTAAGATGTAGGACCAGAACTCAAGTCTAGAAATTGTTACCACAGAAAAGAATAGTATTGATCAGGTTATATATCTACAAAATCACTAGGTATCATTATTATTTTTTTAAATACAGTTCATTGTTCATTGATTAGTATATTTAGTAAATCACTGTCCTCATTTTTTCTATAAATAATTCCTGTAGTGGTCATTTCAGTAACAGTTCCTAAAAGGGATATGAAGGCATTTTTTTAAATTAACTATTGTTGAAAGTATTACATATGTCCCCTTTCCCCCATTGACCCCTTCTAGCCCCCACCTCAGCTTTCACCACCTGTGTCCCTGGGTTATGCATATATGCATACAAGTTCTTTCCTTGATCGCTTCCCACCACCCACTCATCCCTGCCTTCCCTCTGAGATTGCACAGACTGTTCCATGTTTCTATATCTCTGGATCTATTTTTTTTCAACAGTTAAATTTGTTCATTAAATTTCACATATAAGTGAAATCATGTGATGCTTGTCTTTCTCATACTGGTTTATTTTGCTTAGCATAATACTCTCCAGGTCTCTCCATACTGTCTCAAAGGGTAAGAGATCCTTCTTTTTTTACTGCTGCATAATATATCTTTATTGATTTCAGAGAGGGAGAGATAGAAACATCAATTATGAGAGAGAATCATTGATTGGCTGCCAACTGCACGCCCCCCAATGTGGATTGAGCCCACAACCGGAGCCCTGACTGAGAATCAAATGGTGACCTGGTTCATAGGTTGATGCTCAAACACTGAGCCACGCCGGCGGGGCCTAAAATGGGATGTAAAAGGTAGTACAGGGGAAGCTGCAGGAGGAAGGGAACCAGGCGGGTGCTTTTCTTCCTGGGTTGGCAAAGGGTTCCGGAGGGGGGTGTGAAAGAGGAAAGCGGAGAGGACTCATAAAAGTCTTCCAGTCTGTGATCTCTTCTGTTTGTTTAAAGCTTCCCTCATCTCTTGAGACATATATTGCCTATGATAAAGCCTTATGCTTATGTAACTCTTTACGTTCTTCAAAGTGCTGTTATATGCTATTTTATAGCATTTGATCCTCACCAAAGACCTACCATAGTGACTACACCAAGCTGTACGTCACCTTAAAAGACTACATACCAGCCAGCCAGCTTTCCCCAATGACACCCAGACTGTACCCTTCATGTTTGTTCTAACTTAACAATGCACAGATGCAAGTCACAAGATCTCCCTCTCCCACTCTCTCTCTCCCTCTTTCCCCCTCCTACTTTTCTCTCTCCTTCTCTCATAAATACCAATCAACAATGATGAAGAAGAGGAGGGATCTTTAGAATCTACCTAATTTTTGAGTTTTCCTTTCTGCAGATACATGCAGTGCATGAGGTAATAGCTTTGGAATTATACTAAACATTAAATTATTCAGCCAACATGCCCATTCTCTTTTTATGTTGAGAATCTCTTTCTTCCAATCCCCTTAAGATAGGGGTGCAACAATTGGAGATATAATCCAGAGACTCCATGATATGGGGTAGTCAAAAGTATTGCTAGGAAGGAGTTTTTACTATCTTCAACCAAACTGGGACAAAAAGTATTCAAGAAATTATGGGGTGCCTATTTAATTTTTATATCTTCAACCAAACTGGGACAAAAAGTATTCAAGAAATCGATCACCTATTCCACCATATGGGGTGTCTATTTAATTTTTACAGGCAATTGTGTAATGGATGGACAGTACCAGCATGCTTTCTGGCTGGTTTATAATAAGCACTACATTCATTTCTCATTCTCACCTTTGTTAACACCTGAATTTTCTTCCATGTGTTCTGAATGAAGCTTATTTGGTGCTGCCCTAATAAACACATACCACCACCCCCTTTTTCTTGCTTGTTTTAGCTCTACTTGTGTACCTGCTCTCTTTGCATTTGAAACTAAACCAATGCAATGCTATAATTGAAAGAGAAAGAGTTTCAGCCTCGATTCCTCTCAGTGATAGATATGACAATGAGAAGGGCTCATTCACAGCCATTACCTGGAGCAGTGGAGTCATCAGGTTGCTGATCCTGAAGCCATGAGGGCTGTCACTCTGAAGGAGTCTCTGATAGGGGTACCCCATGTGTTAAATCATAGCTGTTTCTCCATTATCCATTGTTGAAGGCGGGGGGAGTGAGGAGAGTATGCCTCAGTGGCATCCACAAGATGGGGTCAGAAACATAAAGGGTATGGAATTAGGAGAGTTAGATTTGCTTACTAGCTGCCTGTGTGATAACGGACAAATAGCCTCCTCTTCTCAATGTTCTTATCTCTAAAGCAAAGATGATAATCCATATCATGCCTAATTGAGCAGTTTTTATAAACACTCAAGTACTACAGGATTGAAGATTGCTAGGCCTTTCTTCTTTCCCATCTAAACTGCTTCCTTGGTTGAGATGAAGTATGTATTCAGTGAGTTCCATCCGATTTTTGTCCCCACTTTCTAATGGCATCAAGTGGCCAAAAGGGAAATGTAAGGAGGAAAGACGGAAGCAAAAGGAATGACTCATCTACAGACTTGATGATCGGTGTCCACAGAATCCATATTTGCTTCAATGGACCGCCTCCACTTTAAGAAAAGCCAAGAGGGCACCCTTCAGCAATTCCAAGTCACTTCAGCATGGGAAGCCTTTGGAATAGCAACCAAAAGTGGGAACTCCTTACCTCCCCACCTTCCTCTCTTTCTTTTCTTTTTTTTTTCTTAATAAAATCAGGCTCTGTTGGTTAAGAAAGAACATCTGAGCATGTTGTGGCCATGGAAAATGGTGTATTATAGAAGCAACATTGTTTGAAATAAATGTTAGAACATTAATTTATTTCTTGACCTTTTGGGGGCAACAATTCAAATGAAATACTGACCTTGACCTTGAGATTGAGGTGACAAGGCTCACTCATCTTCCTCTGGAGTCTAGTCAGAGAGAGAGATTTTAAAGGCAGAGTGAACGGTGCTGTTTGCTGAGTGAATATGGAGGGCTGTGTTGCTCAGCGATAAGGGGACCACGTTGGTTGTGGAGGGAGGGGCACTGTAGGCTCTATGCCAAGTGAGTCAGTGAGAAAGCAGGGCCAGTGTCAAGGGAATTCGGCTGATTTCCTCCACATGGTCATCTATTTAACTAATGGCACTTTAAAAGATATCATTAACTATTTGAGCAGATCAGTCTTGAAGAGAGATTATTTCTTGCTTCCTGACTAACAGGAATAAATATAGATGTATCATATTTACAAGCACATCTCCCCATGTGGTTGAATGAGAGGATTGGGGAATTAAAGTATCTGTCTCTAGGTAGAAATTAATGTTGAAAAAAATAAGCTTCTCTTATGCATTTACAAGAAGGTTGTTTTCTTTTTGTCATTGTTTTTTTGTCTTTTGGGGTTTTTTTTTTGTTTTTTTTTTTATTGATTGGTGTTTAATAGAGGCCCAGTGAGACATTTGTAGCTAAATTTGTTAGAGGCCATTTCCAATTAAAGTTCATTTGTAATGAAGATAAATGATAATCTGAGGTTATAGGGAAGCGGTATTCACCATTACCTTAAAAATGATTTACACAGAGCAATTTAGGAGCCTTGCTAGTGCATAAATTAAGGTACCTCCATGATTAAACCCAAACCACTAAAGGCCCTCACTTAATTTGATGTACAGGATGAAATATCATTACAAGGAAGAGGGTCCCTGATCCTATTTAAAAGCAACTTCCTCTAAAAGTGCTCAGGTCACCAGCCTTAGACCAACAAGCCGAGCCATCACCTCACTGATGGAGGTGAACTATGCGTACTTCACATGCACGATTCTCTTTCCGATGGGTAAACTCTTTTCTAGAGAACAGGCCGCATGGGAGGGTGAGGGAGTGAATCCTTTCTCTGTCCATATTGTAGCCTCAACATCTAAAACAGGGTCTGGCACTAATAGGCACTAGTAGGTGTGCACCAGTAGTAGCTATATGGATGGATGCATGGAGGAGCATGTGAATGTAACACACAAGTGAAAGAACACATTGATTGTTCTCTCTGTACACATTCTTTTACCACTGTAAATCAACTGGGGAAGCTTTAGAAAACACTAAACCCTGGCCCAACCAGCACAGCTCAATGGTTGAGCATCAACCTATGAATCAGGTCACAGTTTGATTTGATTCTCAGTCAGGGCACATGCCCGGGTTGCAGGCTCAGTCTCCTTCCCAGTCAGGGCACATGCCCGGGTTGCAAGCTCAGTCCCCAGTGTGAGGCATGCAGGAGACAGCTGATCAATAATTCTCTCTAGTCATTGATGTTTCTATCTCTCTCTCCCTCTCCCTTCCTCTCTGAAATCAATAAAAATATATATTAAAAAAATGTAAGTACTAAACCCTGGTCTCACCACCAGATATTCATCTGTAATTGGTCTTGGTGTCACCCCTTGAAAGGGTTTTCTTGCCCCCTCCTCCCTCCACCAGATATTCATCTGTAATTGGTCTTGGTGTCACCAGTTGAAAGGGTTTTCTTGCCTCCCCCCCAACCCTTTACCCTGCCCCAAGATAGAAATCAGTAGAAGCAGCAAAACAGATTCAAACGAAGAGGTTTACTGAAAACACGGTGGAGGGAAAGGAGAAAGGAGGGACTTGATGCAGAAAAGGGAACACACCCTTTGGGAAGCAAGGCTTCCCAAGCTGCTGCCGGGGCCTGACTTCCTGGGGCTGGTTCTTCACACGGGCACAGAGTGGATGTCTTTGCTTCCCAGCTTCCCCCTGTGAGCTGGCATCCGCAGACACAGGCACAGCGAGATCTTTGGGAAGGGCCTGAAGAGAAACTTTACACTTACCTACGAGAGGCTTAAAAGCAATGACCGAAGAGCATTCCCATCCGTTAAGAGAGACTCAGCCTGTCTCATTGGGTCTGGCCCAGAGAGTGAGATTGTTCGGTCTCCCCAGGTGATTCTAACGTGCAGGTGCAGGTGGAATCCAGATGCTCGCCCTGTCGCAGGAGGCCTGGGACCTCTGCTTCTGGTCAGTTTCATCCCAGACACTGCCCTGTCACTGGCCCCCAACACGGAATAAGTATCAGTTCTGGTTTAAGCCATTATGCCTCCCTGTCACATAGGCCAAGAGGTCATTTCATCTACATTGTGAAATAGTGCTCCCTACTTTGACATCTTCTGCAAATCTCTTGACCTATTTGGACCTCAGGATTGGGATCTTTAAAAGTGATATAATGATGTCTTGCCTACCTCACCATGTTTTTGTGAAATTCGGTGAAGAGGATAGATGGAAATATATTTCAAAAACTGTAAAATATTATCAAATCATTGAGCAATAATTATTATTGTTTGTAATAGAAAAGTATAAATGTTCTATTAATTGTAATTTTAAGGGCATATAATTTGAAATAACTTTAGGATGACATGGGATTTGGTTTAAAAACATAAGGGATGTATCCCAGATCCATTATCTACTATTTCTAATAAATATATCTACACTAGAGGCCCGGTGCACAAAAATTTGTGCACTGGGGGGGGGGGAAGGGGGGGCCCCCCAGCCTGGCCTGGGCCCTCTCCCAGTCTGGGACCCCTCGACCTATAACGACCTGCTGGCTTAGGCCTGCTCACGGGTGGCAGAGGGCAGGCCCAATCCCTAGGTGCAGCCCCTGGTCGGGCTCAGAGCAGGGCTGATTGGGGAGTTGGGG
>NW_005371455.1:1553349-1574326 GCF_000412655.1 Myotis brandtii | reverse complement strand
TTTTTTTTTTCTATTCTGGGCCAGCTTTAGCTCTGAGGCCTCGCTGCTGAAAGCAGGTTTCTGGCCTTTACCTTCTGTATTTGATACAATGTTGGGGTCCGGCTGGCTGAAGCCTGGCTGACTAACGCAGGTTTCTAGGGTTTTGTTTAGCTTCTATATTTGCAACATAGTTGCTTAGAGTTGCAGCTGAGAGGCCGGCAAGTCAGTCGGGGAACATTGGAGTCCGCCGTCACTGGAGCAAGCAAGCCTCCCTGTTCACTTCAGTGCAGGGCTGCCGGCCGCCATCTTGGCTGACAGTTAATTTGCATAAGGATATGCTGATTAGCCAATGGGAAGGGTAGTGGTCGTACGCTAATTACCATGTTTCTCTTTTATTAGTGTAGATACTTATACACTTTGAACTTCAGTTTCAAGTATACCACCTGTCTCAGAAAGCTATAAGAATTGGATGAGCACATGTGAGGAAAGTACTTTGTGAGCTCTAAAACACTGTGTAAATGTTAGTTTTTGTTTGTTTGTTTTTTTGCTGTTGTAATTTTTTCTTCTGTTCATGGAGCTGACGACCATTATATCAAGATGGTTGATTTTTTGCATCTCTTCCTGACTCCTAATTCAGGGACTTGGAATTGACTATGGTAGAGTACTTATATCACAGCAATCAACAAATGGGACTGATGAGCTTTCTTTTCTTTTCCCTCCCTCTCTTTCTTATTTTTTTTTGAGATATAGTTTATCAGCTCACCATTGCCTATATCTGAATATATCTAATCAAGCATTATCAGAGTCAAAAAGTAGATATTTAGCGCCCAGCTGGTATGGCTCAATGATTGAGCATCAACCTATGAACCAGAAGGTCAAGGTTTGATTCCCAGTGAGGGCACATGCCAAGGTTGAGGGCTTGATCCCCAGTGTGGGGCGTGGAGTGGGCAGCCGATCAATGATTCTCTCTCATCATTGATGTTTCTTTCTCTCTCTCATGATGTTTCTATATGTCTTTCCCTCTCTCCTTCTCTCTCATATCAATAAAAAAATATTTTTTAAAAGTAGATACTTAGTTAATACTGGATGATTTGAATAAGTTGAGTCATGATTAAAACCAAGAAAATAGCAATGGTTGGGATACACCTCAATACCAAATATATCTTTTATTGAGAAGAGATTTTTTTTTGTGCTTAACATAAATTGAAAGTAAACAAGTCAAAAGTTTCCATCTTTTTCTATACCCTATTCAGACACTACAAAAGAGCGCCCCAGTTTGCTACCATGAAAATGAGGACCACCTAGCTCACCCGCTCACTGAAGCCAACCAGTCAGTTTGGATTATTCAAACCAAAATGAGATTTATTTCTTTTTCAGAAAATGTCTTCTTCCCTAAGGAAGCTCTATTTTCTTGACAGGCCATTTATTTTTGTTTGTGGCTGACTGATTGCAGTCTTTGTCAACCATCACCCTGATGGCATTTGGGCATTGCTTGCCCCTTAGAACCAGCTCAGAGCTTCCTAATGTGGTGTCAAAACGGTGGCGTGGAACATCCTGAATAAGCCCTGCAAATCAAATGCTGTTCTCTTCTGTTCTCTTTTCCTTGCTCTGATCTAACTAAGCGATGCGTTTAATTGGGTCCAGACACAGGAAATTTTATAGACTCACTATAGTCTCGGGAGGATCAAACATTTAACCCCCTGTAGTTATGCACCTCTTTATTCTCTAAGGCCCTCACTGTTTCCTGAAATTTTAGCTGTGACAAGTGGATCATAGGGCTATGGGTCATGCACTGTTACAAAAAAAGCAAGTTAAAAAAAGATAGAGACTCTCCCTGCTAGAAACTAGCAGGTGCACCATTATGTAAGGAGCTCAAACTAGAGAGCACAGCAATTAAAATTTCAATGGAATTATATCTTAGGCAACACTCTGCAGATATGATATTTTCCTTGGTGGTATTTACAAACCAAGCGTATCAGGCAATAACGGTAAGTGATTTGCAAAAGGGAGAGTGAATGAGGACACAGCAATGGAGCTTTTGTGGGGCCTTCTGTTGCTATGCCAATCAAAAGCCTGCAGAGCACAAGGGAAGTGCATGGCACCTGGAGGTATCTGGCTGACTTGTTTCCCAGAATGTCATAGGTCAGCAACATTCATAGTATGTGGTCTAGAAAGGGAAAGGAGAGGTAAAAAAATATACCCATTGACGTGTAGTATTGAATATAGAGTTTTTATTTTGCCAGTCCACAGATGACTTTTTTCAGTGCACTCAGAAATGATCAGAGGTGAAGAACAGAATCAGGATTACCAAGCTCAGAGGAGATTATTTTTAATGATTACCAACATAATACTTAAGTAATTGACAATGAGTTTTCCATTCCACTGATTAGACTATTCTCTATGCATGGAACCCCTTTTCAGGTAGTAAGATAAAAAATAAAACTTTCTTAATAAAAGTTTTTTGTTGCTCTATTTTTCTATTTCTTTATCTCAACTTGCCCATTTCTATCCTGAATTTGGCGTGTTCTGTCGAGCTATCTGGAGCATCAACTTTCTAAAAAAAAAAGAGAGAGGAAAGGAATTTGGAAAGCATGAACACAGTGTTTACATTAGTCTACGAATTTTGTTTCTACTTCCTATTTGACTTAATATTCTGTGGGCCGACTAAAGTGAGGCAACCTGAGGAGGTCCTTACAGGGCTCACTAAATACTACTTCCCTTTGGTCAAAAGTGTGGCACTACCCATCCTCTATCCTTATCTAAGAACATATAGGCACGATGTAAGAGCTTTTATATTGGGACTGGGATCATCTAATCCATGCTCTCTGACTCTGTTACTTGCTGATGCATGAGAAGATGGTACGGGGAGTGCAGAAGGGTATAGTGTTAGGGTTTGTAATCTTTCTACATTCCTTCCTCAAACACCACCACTCTCCACACTCCAGTAGTTGCCAATGGACATGACTGTTTAGGGTCCTGTTCTAAATAATGGACTCATTGAATCTGTGCCATCCATACATTCACAAAAAATGTTCGCTTAATGTTAAAATAATAAAGTATTTAATCAAATCTGAGGGCCATACTATCCAGTTCACAGTGGTGAACAAAATATTTCTCACCTTTATTCTCAGAAGACAAATGTCTGCTGATCCCTCCCTCCAGATCTTCCTCCTCTATCCTTTTTCTTGAGAAATTGAAACTAACCAGTTTAACAAAGTTTGACATTTCAAAGGGCAAGTATAAAGAAGCCTATCACTACAGTGTTAGAAACCCCTAGTCAGGATGGTTAGTAATTTGGGTCCATATGCACCTCCTGGTGTCGGTAGGTGCCCATCCATTCATTTATTCAGTATTTATTTAATTGAGCACCTACCATGTGGCTGGCATGGATCTAGGCTTTGGGAATACAGGCTGAATAAAATTGACATGATCCTTTCCTCATAGAACTTAAGGTCAAGTGCAGAAGCAGTCATTACTCTAACGACCTCACATATAATAGGTAATGATGATATGTACTGTGATGGACATTAAAAGGAGATTATTCAAGTGTACCCTGGGATAGGTGAGCATTTGATCTTAGATCTAAAGGATGAATAAGAATTAATTGAATGAAAATGGGGAAGGGGAGATGAAGAAAACAAAAAGATAATAGGAAGGTGACTTTTTTCTAGGAAATGAAGGTATTATTGTGAGGAGGAAGGAAGGAGAAAAATCTCTCATTAGGAGTAAAAGAGACAGGCACGGTCCAGATATTACCTCTATTTTCAGGCCTTTTAAACAATTTTGGTCTTATTCTAGGGCCAAGGTCCTAAACTTTTTTAAGGGGCATCGTCAAGCTCTAGGGTCACTGGGGCCTTTAAGAAGGACAGGAAACCCCATAAATAGAGAGACAATATTGGGGTCTTGCTATTGGCGCAAGGGCCACTAGATGGATCAACTGGTAGGTGCTGAAGACAATGGCAGGCTTTTACATAATGCAGATCACTAAGTTATAGAAAATGTGGCATTTTGGGCATCTTTTGGCTAGAAATGGTGCAAAATATTCATGAGATCTTTAAAAATACACGACTTAGGGGAAAAAATAGAATGAGTGACTGGTAAACTCACAAATTTAATCTGGTTTGACATTTTATATCTCCTGTCATTGCTTTCTCTTTTTGGTTTTATGTTAAAATTTCAGTTTCTAATATTTAAAGTGAGCATTAGTACTGGCTAATTGCTTTACTTAGGAAAGTGTTGGTGGCTGATAATGGAGTTAATGAATTTTGTAAGCACCCAAAATGTTCTCTGAGTTCCATTCTATAAAGTGTGTGTATGTGTCTATTATTTTTGTAATTGTTTCTTAATTAAATTTTCTACTGGCCAAGGGGTAGGCAATTATTCCCTTGGACTGTAGATTCAGACCCTGTCTTTTCAGGGATTCTGACTGTAGACTGTCCCTTCCTGTCCTGTGAGCCACAAAAATGTCCTCAGTTTCTAGTGCTGAAATTTTATTTCTGTTTAGTTCCATACCACGGGCACAATGTCCGTGGAGGTGCTGCCCATTTTGAAGGCCATTTTCTAAGTTATGCCATTTATAACCCTGATTAGAACTGAAATACAGAGTGATCAGGAGGGTTCTCTCACTGTCTCTTTTTCTTACTGTATTTCCAAATTGCTTCAGTTTGTGGGGACTTTTTTAAAATAAAATACTTTCTAATAATGTATGATTAGTTTACATAATGACTCTTAATCGTTATTGCAAGACTTTTGTGAAATTACCATACCAAGAAGTCCAATACCTGCAATTCACTTTCTCAGAAATGTGCATTGATCTCTTACTGTGTGTCAGACATTGAAGATACAAAATTATAAATAATGACCCCTGTCCCCAAGGTCCTAAAATATGTCCTTAGAGTCTACTAGGGTGTGATAGGATATATTTTACAAATAGTTAAAATTAAAATATGTTGATTGATGACATAGACATATATAGCTTACCTCAATTAATACTTATTGATTGTGATACACAATATGAAGATGAGTTAGAGGAGAATGCTGCCTCCTAGGAGATTTGGGCCCATACAGAGGCCTTTTCAGTGAAATATGACGCATCCATGGATACGCATCTGCATGCAGAAGGGATCTTCACTCAGCATAAGGGTTTAGAAAGGGCTTCTTGGGAAAGCTTACACCTGCATTAAATTTTTCAGATGTTAGGTAGGGAGGGGGCAAAGGAGTGTCATGTAGGGCACAGGGTGCCATATAAGTGAAGCATTGATGAGAGTGTGTGGTGCATAGAAGAAAGTATGGGTAGGAACACAGAGGAAGGTATAGGTACCTCCTCTTCCACCAAATCAAGTTTCATAAAGGCGATTTTGGAGCTGTCTCTGTTAATGAGATGTGGGAAGACATTCCAGGAAGAGGGAGCAGCTCTTGCAAAGTCATGAGATGGAAAAAATCACATGGCCTTAGGGAGCTGCACATGCCTTTTGACCACAGGAGCATGTGAGGAACTGATGGGAGTTCCTGGAGTGGGCAGGGAGGGGCTGAGCGTGGAATCACCACTCTCTAACACTTGGGATTCGATCTGTTGAAAAATTTTCTACTTGAGGTAATGGAATGAACTCTGAGTAGTGACATCTCCTTCTATCAGACATGTCAGAGTGTTTGTAGGGAGGCACCGATATAGCATGGCCAGGAAGTCACCAATCATACATGTTCTTGATTGATCTGCCCTCCCAGCCTCTGTGCTCAATGCTGGAGATTCAGCAGTGAAGGAAAGAAACAAACATGTCTTCCTTCCCAGCCAGGGTTGCTCAGTGGTTGAGTGTAGACCCATGAACCAAGAGGTCACTGGTTTGATTCCAGGTCAGCGATCATGCCCGGTTGCAGGCTAGATCCCCAGCAGGGGGCATGCAGGAGGCAGCTGATCTATGTTTTTCTCTCATCAATGTTTCTATCTCTATCAATATAAGCATCTTTTTAAAACACACACACACACAATATGTCTTTCTCTAGGAGCTTACATTCAACTCCTAGAACTTACATTCAACTAGGGGTAGGTAGAGCTTTCATTCAACTAGGTGTAGGTAAGCAGAGGTTCCGTGTGTTTCTAGGTGTTTTGCACAGGCAAGGGGGCAGGGAGTGAGTTGCCAATTTAGATAAGGCATCTGGGGAAGGTGTCCTTAAGGAGTGACATTGAGGAGCTGATGGAACAAGCCATGAGGACCAACTAGGGAAAGAACATCCTAGATAGAAGGAGAAAAGCAAAAGCATGGATGGAGTGTTTGTGTGAACTAATATAAATTCAAAGTAAACATCATTACATAAAAGGGTACGGTCTTTTTTTTTTTTAGTTTTATTCATTTCAAACGGGCCGGATCCGGCCCACGGGCCGTAGTTTGCCCACGGCTGTCCTAGACAGAAGGAGAAAAGCAAGTGTAAACCCTGGAGTGAGGAGCAGTTGGGTGTTTGTATAGAACAGCAGGGAAGCCAGTGTGGCCGGGCTGAGAAAAGAGGAGAATGCAACGGGATGGGTTCAGTTGCAAGGGAATGAAATGGATAACAAAGGTTCCATGAGCCAGAGACACCCAGACCTAAGTATTGATAGCTGGAAAGTGGGGTGACAACTAAAGAGAAGTAAAATCTTTTCTCTGATTTCTAGAGGTATGTGAGGCTCAGAAAGTGATGTGTGGCTTTTTCAAACATAAGGAAACTATATAGTAAAGGCCTAGACTTTCAAACTGATTCCTCATATGAGCCTGGGGTGGGATGGCCAGTTAAAATATAGGCATCACTCTTGTATTGTGGCTTCTCTCTGACCATGCTACTAAGCCGGTCTTTTTCTTTTTTTAATCCCTTATTCCATATGTCTTGTTGCCAACTGGTATGCACCTTTGATTAATCTCAAGGGTTGCTTTCTCAGCAAATCTGAATGTCAAGAAAAATATATATATAATCTCCCCCAGCTCCCTAATTCCTTGGGGACTTCAAATATGAATCACAAGTACCTTCCTTTCTTAGTTCATCATCAGGGGAAGTCACAATTAAACTTCAAACACAGAGACCTTTTGGAGCAAGGCTTTATCCTCCCTGCTCTTTGTTAATGTCTTAAAATGTCCTTATACATTCCTAGCAACAGTGCTGGCCGGGAGAGGCAGAACAGCGGCCCCTCAAAGACGTCCATGCGCTAGTATTCGGAACCTGTAAGTATATTATGTTACATGGCAAGGTGAATAGCGTCGCTGATGGAATGCAGGTTGTTCATCAGTGGATCTTAAAGAGGTTTCCTTGGGCTTTCAGGACAGACATAATGAAACCACAAGGGTCCTTTCAATGTGAAGAGGGGCCCTGGCCAGTGTGCTCAGTGGTTGAGCATCAACCCATGCACCAATAGGTCGTGGGTTCAATTCCCGGTGAGGGCACATGCCAGGTGGCAGGCTCAATCCCCAGTGGGGGGCGTGCAGGAAGCAGCCAGTTGATGTTTCTCTCTCATTGATGTTTCTCTCTCTCCCTTTCCCTACCTCTCTTAAAAAAAATCTATGAAAACATATTTTTTAAATGTGGAAGAGGGAAGCAGAAGACTAGAGACAGAAAGAGATTTGAGGAGCTGGCTTTGAAGATGGAAGGAAGAAGGGAACAGAGACCAGATCTGCAAGTTTCACCAGCTCAGGCCAGAGAAGGTGGGGGCTTGGATGTGGGGAGCATTGGAAATAGAGGTGAGAACAGATCAGATCTCTCCTGTCAAGTCTGAGTCTCATCACCCATATTAGTCAATAGGAAATAATAAAAGGAGAAATATAGATTTATTTACTAACTTCAGGTAAAGTTGTTACAAATTGAACATAATTAAAACATAGTGATTAATCACAAAAGCAATATGTAATTATATATGTGTTTTCTCATGGTCTTAGGCGACCCCTGTGAAAGGGTCGTTCAACCCCCAAAGGGGTTGCGACCCACAGGTTGAGAACCGCTGATCTAGAAGCACAAAAGGCAAGGAAACAGATTTCCCCGTAAAACGACCAAAAGGAGCAGGGCCCTGCCAATATCTTGAATTTAGTCTAATGAGACCTATTTTGGATTTCTGACCTCCCAAACTGTGAAGTTGTGTGTGTGTGTGTGTGTGTGTGTATTGTTTATTTTATGCCATGGTGTTTGGATGGTGTGTGTGTGTGTGTGTGTGTGTGTATTGTTTGTTTTATGCTATGGTGTTTGGATAATTTGTTACAGGAATGATAGGAAATAAGTGCACTGGCATTCGACTATTTTCCGAGGAAGTGACCTTTGAGCTGAGATCAGATAGGTATTGTTAATGGGAAGAGCTTCTTCAGTCCCCCCAATTTACTTCACTGTTCTCCTTTCTGTGGTGTTACAGGAATGATAGGAAATAAGTGCACTGGCATTCCACTATTCTTTTCCGAGGAAGTGACCTTTGAGCTGAGACCAGATACATATTGTTAATGGGAAGAGCTTCTTCAGTCCCCCCATTTACTTCACTGTTCTCCTTTCTGGGTATTATGGTCATGGATACTCTGATATTGTGGCTTTTATTACTCCGGCAGCCCTTGACCATTACTATGTGCTTTGCACTGTTTTATCTGCTCATGTCATCTGTATTTTACAAAACAGGAAACTGAGGCATAATAAGAATCTGGGCTGGGATTCTGGGCCAGGTAGTGTGACACCAGCTTTTAAATATACAGCTTACTTCTTCCTCCACGATGTTCTCACTGGTCAGCACCTGGCAGGTGCAGGGAGGAGCGAGGGGAAGGCTTGACCTAGCGAGCATGCCCAGTTCACTAGCCTCCATTATACATTGCTATCTCTGGAAACCCTGCTCTGACTTCCGTCTCAGGGGTCTCTTAGCTTCACGACAGAAAGAGGACTTTAGGGCATTTCTTCAGAGTTAAGAAAAGTTAATTAACATGAAGGGTCTAGTTTAGGTGCACATTTCTTAATGAAGGGCTTGGCTTACTAAGTTGGAAATGTTAATGGGGGACAAAAGACATAGGAAGAAAAAAGTTATGACAAGCCAGCCTGGCATTTTTTTTTCCAACTCACAAACCAAGATGTGTTAAGATCTAAGCAACTTATGGTGGCTGGGTGGGCACTGTGTGGAGGAGGAAGGGAGATAGTAAACACACAGGTGCATCATGGTCTCTGCTTTCCTTACAGAACAGTGGCAGGGCAGAGCATGAAATCTGTGCACAAGTTCTGAAAAAAAAGGGCATTGTTGACAATGAAGGGCTTCAGGAATGTAGTTTTCTCTAAATATGAAGACCTGGGCCACATGCACTTACAAAAACTGTCCTCCACAGAGGAGAGGAGGTAGTGAGCCACCATGTTACCACGAGGTAGGCAGCTCACGTGGTGTTAGCTTTGGCCTCTGAGAAGGGCATCGAAGGGAAATAATTGGGCCAAGTCCCCAAGGCATCCACAGAGAAATTGCCCAGTTTGAAGGAAACAAGATGGGAAATGCAAGCTGGAAACAGCGTGCTTTTTGGTAAAAGGAGCTTAAAAAAACAGTAAGTGCCCAGCCGGCATGGCTCAGTGGTTGAGTGTCAGCCTATGAACCAGGAGGTCACGGTTCAATTCCTGGTCAGGGCACATGCCATGGTTGCAAGCTTGATCCCCAGTGCGGGGGCATGCAAGAGGCAGCCGATCAATGATTCTCTCTCATCATTGATGTTTCTATCTTTCTTTCTGTTTCTCTTCTTTGAAATCAATAAAAATATTTTTTTAAAAAACAATAAGCACACATGAATAGAATACAAAGATTGACAGAAAACTTGGATTGACTGAAATATAATTGGAATTCATTTAACGTATTTTGTTATGAACCCACATGCTGTTTCCCTTCCAAAGCCACACACATTTTGAGATGATAATTTTTTAAAAAGCTAGAAAAAAAATTCCAGCTCTCTCAGAATGTACGGTTAGCTCCCACGTCTAATTCTCCCTGATTTTGGACACTGAAAGTTTGTAGTCTGTGTAATGACCCCACACAATCTTTAGTCAGCAAAGGAGAACTCAAAATTAATGACTTGATGGTGGGGAATGTACATGAATGGACTTGAATAAGATTTTTAATAACAACAAAGGTCTTGTGGGTAAAATGCTGTCATCACCTTGGGAATTTTGAGCACCAAGACTTTAATTCATTGTCCTCAATCCACAAAGCCAGGAGGGTAAGATAGGATGCAGAGACTTTTTGCATAAGAATTTACCAGGTATTTGGTTCTCTTAATTAAGTAATAAACAAGTAAACATGTTAAATCCAGAATCCAAAAAAATAAAGATGGAGAAAGTTGATTTTATAAAAATAAAATTTTCAGTATTGTGAATTTAAGGTTAAAAACTGAGTGATGGACTGGGAGGAATTAAATTATTCACACTATATGCAACAGCTAAATGATTAATTTCCAGTGTATTTAAAGAGCTCCTACAAATCAATAAAAATTTGAAAAATGGACAAAAGGTGTGAAAGATATCTAGAGAAGAAACATAAATGGTCAATAGATTTGAAAAAAATGTGTTCTGCTTCAATAATAAAGGGGAAATACCAACTGAAATAAAAATAACACAAAATAAACAAATTTATAGTGTCCCACTATGTCAGCAACGTGAAAAATAACTATGTTTATGATAGGAAGATCAATTATCATAGCTTTTCCAGAGAGCAATAGACAATATCTATAACAGTTTTTAGCCATGTATGTCTTTGCCCCAATAATCCCATTTGTAGGCGTCTGTTCCACTGACACACAAATATATATAATAGTGTGCGCATAAGAATATTCACTTGGTCCCATATCTGTTAAAATGTTACACATGATACAAGCGTATAGAATTACAGAAGAATAGAGTCTCATAAAATATGCACCATATTGTTCAAAGTGTTGGCTCTAGGAAGAGAGCAGATATGGCAGATAAGATAAGAAAGGCAATTTTCACTTTTTATTTTATGTTTTCTATTGTTTAAATATTTTATAATGAAAACACTTACAGGCATAACTGTGTAACCCTGCATGTATAGTCATAAACATAGTTTTTAAAATCTGTTGAGAAAATTGCTAGATTTGAATAAAGCTGATGGGTATGGTTGTAGGGACCCACAGATTGTAACTGAGGGCGTTCCAGAAAAGAAGGGATTAAACAAATATGTGAATAACTATAATGATCCCATA
This sequence comes from Myotis brandtii, assembly GCF_000412655.1. Taxonomy (NCBI): domain Eukaryota; kingdom Metazoa; phylum Chordata; class Mammalia; order Chiroptera; family Vespertilionidae; genus Myotis; species Myotis brandtii. The sequence continues at coordinate 1,563,176 of NW_005371455.1, read as the reverse complement.
TATAATTTACAGTGATATATAAAAAATAGACCATATTTGTTCTGAAAGTAGAAAGAAAACTTTGAAAGTGGCTGTGTAGGGCAGCATTTTTCTTCCTCTCTTAGAAACACACAGAAAAGAATGAAGAGGGAAAAAACTTAAACCATATTTCCTAAACTCTGTAGACTTTCTAACATGTTTGAGGAAGGTCTAGACCAGGGGTGGGCAAACTTTTTGACTCGAGGGCCACAATGGGTTCTTAAACTGGACCGGAGGGCCGGAACAAAAGCAAGGTCTTGTGGGTAAAATGCTATCATCACCTTGGGAATTCTGAGCACCAAGACTTTAATTCCTTGTCCTCAATCCACAAAGCCAGGAAGGTAAGATGGGATGCAGAGACTTTTTGCATAAGAATTTACCAGGTATTTGGTTCTCTTAATTAAGTAATAAACAAGTAAACATGTTAAATCCAGAATCCAGAATCCAGAATCCGGCTGGTCTAGACTGTGATGGAGCCAAAGCTGCCTGCGAGGAAGAGGAGGAAGATGTGGAGAGTGTGGGGAAAGTTTGGAGCGGCATAGAGATCAGAGGGTACCAGCAAAAAGACAGGTTGTGGAGGCCAGGTCTGGACTTCACAGACCAACCTGTATGTAGCTCTTGTTGGCCATAATCTTACCCAAATATGACTAAACAGGAGGGAGTCCCCCATTAAACTATTAATGGTTTTCAACGAGGTGAGATTAATTGGAACAGTGCAGAGTTGTGTTTTGATATGTCATTATACTTACATAAAGGTAAAAAAAATCTCCACAGATACTGAAATGAAAATTGTCAAAATTCAACAACTGGTCTTGATTTTTTAAAAAAGAAAATATAGACTCATTTAAAATAAGAATGCATGGCTGCCCAGCATGGCTCAGTGGTTGAGTATTGACCTATGAACCAGGGGTTTGAGATTTGGTTCCTCATCAGGGCCTATGCCCAGGTTGCAGGCTCCGTCCCTGGTATAGGGTGTGCAGAAGGCAGCCAATCAATGATTCTCTTTCAAATCATTGATGTTTCTATCTCTCTCCCTCTCTGAAATCAATAAAAATATATTTTAAAAAATAATAAGAATGCATGGATACCTTTCCAAAGTGATAAAATATGTCATCTTGGCTCAAAATTGATACCTGAACAATTACTACAAATAAATAAAATTCAGTGAAATAGCAGTATCTGAAATTAGTATGAAAAAAATTAATAGCTTCCATTTCATAGTTGGTTAGAAGATACAATAGTAGAAAAACATCAGCTTAAAATAGCAACATTGAAATTGAAAATGCTTTAAAATAAACACTTTATTTTGTACAACTGATATAAAGAAATTTTCCACCATTCCTGAAAATTGAAAGGGCAGTCTGAAACTAATGGAAGAACAATCCACCATGCTTGAATAAGATAATACAATAGCATAAAGATGGCAGATGTCACTAACTCAATTTACATATGCAATGTGATATCATTAAAAATAGCAAGTTTGGCTCTGGTTGGTGTGGCTTAGTCGGTTGAAGCGTTGTCCTGTGCACTGGGAGGTCAAGGGTTTGATTCCTGGTCAAGGCACATATCTCGGTTGCAGGTTCAATCCACAGTCGGGGCGAATACAGAAGGAATCAGATCTCTCTCTCTCTCTCTCTCTCTCTCTCTCTCTGTCTGTCTTTCTCTTCCTCCCTGTCTAAAATGAATAACACAAAAATAGTGAGTCTGTAGAATCAGACATGTTTACTTTAAAATTTGTATATAAAAATAAACAAATTAAAAAAATATAGGCACACCAAAAAGGATCAATGAAGGTGTGTAGCAATTAAGGAACTAAGAGTGCGTAGCAGGCATCTGAATTAGGTGAACAGATTTCTAGACAAGAATGGAAATTACAAACAGTCGGTCCAAATGTCTATGGAAATTCAGTGTATGAAAAGGGCATCACCTCAAATCAATGAGGAAAAAAGAGATAATTTAATAAATACGGTAGCATTCTAAAACAAATGCATAAAATTAGAGTTGGATTGATATGTCAAGCCACAGTATAAATTACAAGCCAATATAAACATTGAAACCAACCAAGTACCACAAGAAAATATGGGAAAATTCCTTTATAATCTTGGAATAAAAAGGATTTTAGGTTTTTTTTTTAACTATGTCTTAAATTCAATAGTTATTAAAGAAAAAGATATATCCAACCATATGAAAACAAAAACCTTCTCCATGGGGGAAAATATCAAAGGACCCATAATAACCTGGGAGAAATATCTCCAACACATCTAACAGCAAAGGTCTAATTTCCCTCATTTAAAAATGATACTGGAAATTGTGAAGGAAAATTCCTTCAACCCAATAGGAAAACTGATAAAGAATGTAAGCAAATAGCCACTGATAAAGAAATACCAACTGTTAAACATACGAAAATTGCTCAGTCTCATTTTTAATAAAAGAAATACAAATTAAAACTACCATGAGATAGTGTTATTTTATTTTTCCCTCGCCTATCAGATTGGCAGAAATCCAAGATTTGATAGTGTACATCATTGGTCAGACCATAAGGAAAAGGACTTTCTCATACAGTGCTAGGGGGATAGGGGGAGATAGATCTGTACAACTCCTATGGAAATCTATTTAAAAATCACTATGCAGATTACAAAATTTCAAATGCCTAGACCATGCTGAGAAATTCCATGCTTGGAATTTGTTCTTCACATTATGTGAAATGGCCTGTAAAAGTTCATTATGGCATCTTTTAGTTTTAATAGCAAAAGATTTGGGGAAACACAATGTCTGTCATTAGGGGAATGGCTAAAATATGGAACCTTCATACAAGAGAATATTATAGGTAAATTGGGAAAAAAGAAAAAGAAAAACATGGTGTGGCCACCCTACATGTGAGGGTTTGGATAGATTTCTAAGACATACTGTTCAGAGAATACACAGATGAAGAGGAATTTGTGTAGTAGGCTGCATTTTATGTCAAAAGGGGAAATAATAACATGTTCATATTTCCAGGTTTCCAATCCAATCCTGTCTTTGCCACTTATGTCTGGATGAATTTGATCAAGTTATTTGACCTCTGACCAATGATATGTGATATATATATATATATATATCTTGGCTTCAATGGTATCACCTAAAAATGGAGCTAATTGCTACAACCTAAAAAGGTATTAGAAAGATTAAATGAGATAAATGCACATAAAACACTTAGCAAGATATTTGGTTCATAATATGTTCAGAAAAGGGTAGTCATTAATATTAGAAAGGGCTCTGACTTCACTATATAAACTAAAGGAAATAGTCTGACAGCATAGTACCTGCTAATATTTTTTATTTGTTATAGCTCACACAATGCTTTTATTTATGTGTTTATATCTCATTAGCAAAGGGCCTAAGTGCCTTAGGATTGAATGAGGATAACATTACAACTCAAACATTAAGAGTGACCGATCATTAAAGTTCTATCCGAAATCAGCTATATAAAAAGAGCAACCAGGAAGTAGGTAAAATCTGTATAACATTGAATTTGCATGAATTCGCAGAGGAACTGGATACAGTGAATTTCACTTGCAGCGCATCAGCAGTCACCTTCAGTGCCTAGGAAGACACCAGACCACAGCATCTGGCAATCAATTTTTCATCCCAGTGAAGCCTGAGGAGCTAGGAAGCAACCAGCATGGTGTTGTAAAGAGAAAATCGTGTGGGCTGATTCAATTTCCTCCTATGACAGAATGGCAGGTCACAGAGATAGGAGAAAAGCAATAGATGTAATCTACATAAGCCACAGCACGTCTTTTGATTCTGTCTCACATGACAGCCTCTTCAACGCATTCTGAAGATTGGGTCTAACTCAGGGTCTAAGGGACTGGTGGCCCCTCTCACCCCCACTTGGCTCACCCAACCTTAGCAGAGTGCCTGATAGAACTAGTGCAACAGTCTACTAGGAGGCCTGAGCATGTCAGGGATGGCAGAGGGTGTAGAAGGGATGGAGTGAGGTGGAAATTGATGCAGCCTCAGAGACAGTGAGGGAGATAGAGACAGACAAAGGGATAATGTACTAGTATATCTCTTTCTAGGATTAGGGGACTGTATAGGTACAAACACTGAAGGAGGTGAGTATGAGATAGGACAACATTGTTAATGGCTAGGAGTTTCTCATGGTTAGAAACTGATAGGAGGGGCAGCCAAGCAGCACTGTGCCACCTGTGAGACTCAGAAAATTGAGGACAAAGGAGAATAGCATGCTCAGTCACTCATTCATTCTGTGTTGTACTGTGTGTGTAAGAGGGAGAGAGAGAGAGAGAGAGAGAGAGAGAGAGAGAGAGAGAGAGAGAGAGAGGAGGAGGAAGAGGGAAATCTTTCTCAGGGGCTTTGTGTGAGAAACAATTGGGTTAGAAATGTGGGAAAGGCAGGGCTCAAACTGGGAAGCATATAGACATGGGAAAGTTTTTTGGTGTGTTGTTTTAGACATCAGTGAAACATGTCCCGTGATGACTATGGAACTAGAAAAAGATGAGTATGTGCTACTATTGAGCCAAAGATTTGAATATTAAGGCAGCAGCTGGATAGACCACTTAGTCCTTTGATAGCTCTCCTAGTTCAGATTCTCTACTTACTATAGAAATATTATGGGATGGGGGAATATAGGTCACACATTAACTTTGACTTCATTTTGGACCCTAAGACAGTAATCCTGTTAGGGTAGCCTTCTAGTAAGAATACAATAGTATTGTCCCATCCCAGGGAAATTATGATCTTATTCCCAAAACAGTAAGGTACAGTTTCTCACTAGAAAGTTCTTCATTTGTCATGGCAGTAACCATGTCCTCTTAATTGTGGTGTTGTCAGTTCAAGTTAAAAAAAATGATCTGTTCTGAACTCATTCTTGGTACTGTATCATCATTATAGCTTGTTAATTTTATTACTACTCTAAGGCAAGCGATTCTCCTTTTGTTGACTACTGAGGAGGAAATTGTTAATGATGTTAATAGGATGATAATGTGACACAGAACTCTGGGTAATGTGTAGTCCGTGTGTGTGTGTGTGTGTGTGTGTGAGAGAGAGAGAGAGAGAGAGAGAGAGAGAGAGAGAGAATGTGCGCATGCGCGAGTGCGTGCAAGCAAATACAGTTATTAGAAAGAAACAACAGCATCATGACTTTGTAGAATGCCCTGACACCCACCTCTGAGGTTGCTATGAGGATTGAATGAGGTAACTAAGGTATATACAGGGCTGGCATTTAGTAATGTTTCAGTAAATGTTAGAGGGTTTTCTAAAGTCTAATTTTAATATTGACTTACTGTCTTCTTTATATATTGTTATTTGGTGACTAAGGAAATAATAATTTCCCTTATGGTATGCTGAGCATGAAGGAAGAACTTGACAAATTCATTGTTGATACTAATGAAATCAGAATCAATTAATGAAAAGTACCCATTATAACAAGTAAGCCTTTCTGGTGACATAAAATGGGCTGAGAACAGTGTCTGGAAAATAATGAGTTTTCATTAAATATTTGTTGATATTATTGTTATTATTAGAAGGGTTGGGGAGAGGACATGAACAAACTTGTCATATGGAATTGTTTCCTCTTCACTCGTGTAATACAAATACAAACTAACTCACAGGCTTCAAAGTTTGCCTTCCCCCCACCCCCAGAAAAACCTGAGGAGGGGGAGATGGACTATGTCTGGGACTGTGGAGAGCCCTCAGAAGGTCAAGATCCTGCTAGTAGGAAGCTAGCATATTCTTTAGAAGCAAACATGTGTCTTCAACATAGTCTTTTTGTCAGGTGAAAATTGGAGAGGGGTAGGACTTGTTATAATTGAAATAAACAAAAAGATTTATTTCATTTTCATTCTTTCCAAGACCTTACCATATGGAAATAATGCAGATAATAAGTCAAAGATATATGCACCAAAAAAGATGCATTAACAAGCTTATTTATATAAAAAGTAATTTGAAAATAACTAAGGGTCTAATCACAGGAAATTGGTTGAATGAATTATAGTCAATCTATGCAATGGAATATTATACAATTCTTTAAAATTGCTCTATAGTGCATGGTTTACCTATAGGGAAAATCTCTACAATATTTTGTAAAATTAAAAAATGCCATTAAAAATATGGTATGTTTAGAATATATTCTAGAGACCCGATGCATGAAAATTCGTGCAAGAGTAGGCCTTCCTTCCCCTGGCTGCTGGCACCAGCTTCCCTCCTCTGGCTGCCAGCAGGCACCTGTGACCTAGGCTGGCTTCCCTCCGGCCCCAGCTTGGTCAGGAAGGACGTCCGGAAGGATGTCTAGTCTAATTAGCATATTACCCTTTTATTATTATAGATAATTTCTAAGTATTAATGATACTAATTAATGATAAAATCATGAGTGATTTCAATTTTCTTCCAAATAATTTTTATAAATGTTTACTATGTACAATGAACACTCATGTTCCTTAAAATCATGGAGAAAGGTAAGAAAGGAGGCAGAAAAAAATTTCCCCACATGAAGTATTTTGAAGTTAAAAGATCTCTTAATAAAAGTGGTGTGAAAAAAAGAATATTTGGTATTCTTAAAGTGCTCAAGAACAAGCCTGTTTGCCCAGCTGGAGCGGCTCAGTTGGTTGGGACGCACTGAAAGGTTTCGTGTTCGATCCCTGGTTGGGGTTTGTATAGAAGGCAACAGATGGATGTTTCTCTCTTACATTGATCTTTCTTTCTCTCTTCCTCTTCCTTTCTCCCCCCTCCTTCCTCTCTCTAAGCAGGTTCTAAGGTAAGGATTAAAAAAATGAATAAGGCTATTTAATGGATTCCTGTGTAGATACATATCTGTTTGCTTTGTTCAATTCATTAGACCTGGGGTGAGGGGCCTCCAGCATAAGTGACACATTATGATAATGCAGCAGCCTGTATATAAAGACATTACCTAGCACAAATCCTAAATGACTTTTCCCATGACGTGACTAATGTTATTGCTGTTAATTAAGTGGCTTGTTTGTAGGAATAGAATAATTGAGGAATATTTTCAGTACGTTCTTGTCTTTGAAGAGGGATGAGTTCCCATAGTAATAGTGCATATTTATAGAATGGATAGTACATAAAATAAATTAGAAGGTGAGACACTATATTCAAAGCACTATTTTCATCTTTAATAATACAGTTTCAAACCCCTGGAAAATATAACTGAAGCATTACCTTCGGAAATGTGGATTTGAGAGATTAGCATCAAGGTGGTCCCTGGGACAGATAACAAACAGAACATACATTTGGAGAAAGCCATTTCCAAGTTCTCCCACGGTCTGGAAATAATAGCAGTTTCTTGTTTGATAATCTAGCAGTGTATGTTTCTTAAAAGTTATATACTTAGTGATCTATTATAAGAAAGGAGAATTGCCTCAAAGCCTAAACTAGTCTGTGGAATGCTACCGAGGACCAAGTTTAATAATATGCCTAGTTATCTTATTGACAAAGGAAATTACCCAAAAGAAACATCAATAAGTAAGATGGAGGTGAACTGCGCTGAGCCAAACCTTTCTGACCACCTTTATCTGGAATCTCTTCTCCCGAAAGCCAGGAGGCCCAGGCTTTTCCAAAGGGTTAATTCTACCCAATGAGACAATGTATTGAGAAGGATCCTGCGGATGACTCTAGTATCAATGGGGAACTGGAGCCTGGCTGATTGGTGACATCTGTCACAGTGTGGAGATCAGCAGTGCCCATCTGGCACATTCATATGCAACTCAGATCAAAGAAAAATAATTTTATCAATTAAGGCTGGTTGGGGTTAGAGGAATGTGTAGTATGTTATAAGGACTTTGTGATTGTTATCGGCATAAGCTCTTGGCTTTATTGGCCTAATCTTTCTCTAAAACCCTTGGTTACAGAACTTTAGGGAATGTGAAATGGCCTCTAGCTTTGGGAATATCAGATCAGTTTGGGACTGGGCTTGAGGCTTTTAAGTCTGTGGTGTGTTCCACGGAAGCCAAAGAACTTCACTCTGTAGTTACGATCTCCTGGGATTCCCTCAGATGTACTTGTTAGGTCACCAAAGGAGGAAAGCACGAGGCCAGAGTGGTGAGGGATTACTAATTTATTCAATCATCCGCACACCAGGTGGCTGAGCCGGGATGGCTCCAGCACCCAGTGAGGGAGTCAGTGGCTTTTAAAGGACCTTTGGCGAGATTTTTCTGGGCGGACACTTCTTTATGCATACCTGGAGGGGAGAGAATGGAATGTGGTCACCACAAGTGAAATGTGGTCTTTGGCTAAGGGAATGTTCATAGTGAAATGACCTGAAAAGCCAGTTCCTAGGGGAAGGGTATCAACTCAATTGCTCTATCAAACCTAACAGTCCAGCCTTTTTGTTTTATGAAATAGGGATGAAGGTCATATCTTCTGTAATTACTTCCTGCTGAATCTCACATCAAGATCACAAGGGGTTGGCCTTTGACTGTAGTCAGCTGGAATGTTGTATAGGTTCCTTCTGGTTGCAAGGGGTTGTAGCAGCATTATCTTCCCGAGAGACTCATTGGTGAAGGCTCGAAAGCAGTCCTGGAGGAAAGATGAGAAATGGCGCAGAATACACGGGCCAAAAACAAGGATGAGAAATGGAAATGTTTGTGGTCCTATAAAGGGAAGTAGCCAGGTATACCAAGGTATATTCTTTAGCCAGTAGTACCATGAATTTGATTGCCGTTTCCTGATCTTTGCGGCCTCCTCTGTTCGTTTTTGGGCAGCATCCCTGACTAGGCCAGACTGATTGACATAAAAACAACATTCTTCCTCCAGAAAGAGGCACAGCCCCCCTTTCTCCGCTGTTAGGAGGCCTAGTCCTCTTCTCTTCTGGAGGGTGACAGCTGCTGGTGAATCTATCTGATCCTGAATTTGAACTAAACTTTTGGCAATGTCATCAAGGCTTTCTTATATGTCCTGAGACAGAATATAAAATAGGTAGAGCAGTGGTTAAGCTCCCTATGGCAGTTCCAACCACTGCTGTGATGCTGAGGGTTATGAGGAGAGGGATTATCTGGATTCCTCTTTTGTGTCAGATATGATGGGTTATGGGGACAGGTAAAGACTGATTATTGGGGGGCCACAAATATGTTGGGTGAGAGATAGACGAGAGTACAGGTCCCTGTCCAGTTGGTGGGGAGACAGGTGTATGTGTTTTCCCCAGAGGAAGAAGAATCCCTGATCATGGAGACAAGCTGATAGGTGTAAGGAGAAGGTGGACTAAAGGATACGAGGTTCCTTTTTCTAGTTCCGGCTCCAAGCTGAGAGGGTAGTCGCCATGGCACTACCAATATGGGGTGATAGATGAGTGGTTGAGATTTTATTGCAGTGAATGTAGGAGGGAATGTTAGAAGGGGCTGTTATCCAAGGGAAAAGAGAAAGGGAAGGAAAGGAGCAGTTGAGGCCAGGGGCCAGGATGGTTGGATAAGAAGGAAGACACTGCACTCAGACCAGCCAAATTTAGTACTTTAAATTTCCTAGGTTATAATCTGCCGCTCGCTAGCTTAACTTCTTATTTTTACTGAACCTTAATCCTTGCTGTTTTTCTGAATATTCTGGTTTAGCTTAAGAAGTATCCAGCAACCTCATTCTGCCAGGCTTGGAGACTGAAACCTCACTTTCTTTCAACAGTTCTCCTTTCCTGCTCATCACATATGCAACCTTCACAAATTTCACACGTTCAAATTAACCTTCAAACCTTCCTTCTATGTCCTTCAAAAATGCATAACCATGCCTCAGACCTTCCATTAAGTATATCTACTCTAATATTCTTTCTTTTTTCTTTAAAATGTATTAGAATTCTTCACTCTTAGAAA
>NW_005371455.1:1549806-1552833 GCF_000412655.1 Myotis brandtii | reverse complement strand
GTGTCAATTAAAAAGGAGATCGGCTTACCTGCCACCACAGTCGTTACCCGAGGCTCTGTCCTGGTGATGTAAGTCTGTGGGGCCCTGTCAGGGCCTGGGCAGCTTCTTTGGGGGCCAGTCCCAGGAGGTCTGGGGGCTCCAAACCGGATCCAGAGGGTGGCCTTGCTGGACTGGCTGAGGTCCAACCTGGAGGGGCCAGACTACAGTCTGATTTCCAGTGGCCTTCCCTTTCACACCTTGGGCAAGGCCCAGGCGGGGGTCTCGGGTTTGAGCAGAACTTGGCTCAGTGTCCTTCCTTGCTGCATTTGAAGCATGGGCCCGGAGGCTGCTTAGCCCCTGACTTACTCGCAGTTGGAGGACCGGCACTTTGTTTGGGGTTTATGAGAGCGGAGGCTAGGAGCTGGAAGGCCTCCTTCTGGGCCTCAGCCTTGGCCTGATCTCGCCTTTATTTTTGGATTTAGGTCTCCTCGTCTCTATTATTAAAAACCTTAAAGGTCAGGTTAACGAGGTCTTTTTGAGGGGTTTGTGGACCTGTATCTATTTTTTGAAGTTTGCAGCGTATGTAGGGGGCTAATTGGGATATAAAATGGGTGTTTAGAAGAAGGGCTCCCTCTGGGGAGGTGGGGTCTAAGGTGGTAAATTTCTATAGAGGAGGACAGGGAGACATAGATGTCATGCCAAGTCAGGACATAGGACTGGGTCAGGCTCCTTAGTAAAGGTGGTAGGGTCAGTGGAAAAAGACCTGAAATGCCTCTCAATCTGTGTGAGGCTGGACTTAGAGAATGGGATGTGAACTCAGACTATGCCCTCAGGTCCTGCTGCCTCCCTCAGGGGTAGAATGGATTCGGGAATGGAAGAGGCTGTTGAGGAAGGCAGCCTTTGGCTGGCCTGAGAATGAGTGTTAGATGGGAAAGGCTGTTTTGGAGCTCACGTTCTGAGGATTTGGGCTCTCAGGGACTGGGGAGAAGGTGTGGTTGCTGGTTAAGAGGGTCTGGGTTTTGGGAATCTATTGCATGTGAGGGAGAGGATGTATAAGGGGTGGAGGTTGGTGGTCTGCTGGGTCAAGAGTAGATTCAGAATCAGAATTGTTAGGGGTAAGACGGGCAGAGCAGGACTGAGAGAGAGGATTGGGACTGAAGGGTGAAAAAGGCCTGGACATAGGGAATCTATGACCATTTTCCATGGCAGTGACAGCATTATGTAAATTGCTCAGTGTGTTAAAATCGAAAGTGTTGTTTTCAGGCCATGGAGACTTATTATCTAGTTTATGTTGTGGCCAAACAGTGTTACAGAATAAAGTGAGGTGGTTGGGCATGATCTCCCCGGCGAGTGTGCAGAGGGAGTGGCCTATGAGAGAGGAAGGGTGAGTGACAGACCACAAATAAGGTGACTGAGAGAGGAAGGGTGAGTGACAGACCACAAATCCAAAGGTGACTGTTTAGGGCAGGCGTCCCTGCTGCTAAACAAATCACCATGAGAAATGAGAGGTGACCCTCTGGACTGGGCATCCCCAATCCAGAAGGACCCAAAGCTGAACGGCTGAGGAGTCTTCTGGCCTAGCGCTAGGACTTTTGAGATGAGAGAGACTTTCGAGAAGTCAGTGAGAGAGAATGAGCAGAAGACCCGAGATGAGGGAAATTGTGGAATGTCACTCACCTAGAGAAGATTGGCTGGTGTGGGATGGAGGGTCAGCAATGGAGAAGGAGAGATTCCCGGTCCAGCGTCCTCCTTGGCTGGCTGGGGAAGACCCCGTAAGGGAGGGAGGCCTGATCGAGGCTGCCAATCAAGTCACCCGAGTAAGATTTGGAGGTAAGCCCAGGATGAGCTGCCGCTGCCTACTGCTCTCCTAGTAGCAAACTTGGGGTGACTGAAGCCGGGATGATGGCTCCCCATCCCCGTGGAACCCTCCCAGGTTTTGGCACCAAATGTTAGGTCGCCGAAGGAGGAACGCCTGAGGCCAGAGTGGTGAGGGATTACAAATTTATTCGATCATCTGCACACCAGGTGGCTGAGCCTGGATGGCTCCAGCACCCAGTGAAGGGAGTCAGTGGCTTTTAAAGGACTTTTGGTGGGATTTTTCTGGGCGGACACTTCTTTATGCATACCTGGAGGGGAGAGAATGGACTGTAGTCACTGCAAGTGAAAAATGGTCTTCAGCAAAGGGAATGTCCATAGTGAAATGTCCTGAAAAGCCAGTTCCCGTGGGGGGAAGGGTATCAACTCAATTGCTCGATCAAACCTAACAGTCCTCAATCCTAGAGTCCTCTGGGGCTGAATGTAGAGCACCCCACAGGTAATGGAACAGATTTCTTAAGACTCTCTGAATAGTAAATTGGTGGTTTGGGGGATGCCTTGCTTGATATTGGCAAAGGTAATGCTTCACATTATCTTATCTGACCACCAGGGCATGCTCAGATGGTTGAGATGGACTCTCCCATAATGTTGATAGAAGACTGGAAACCTAGAGAAATGAATGTGATGTTACAAGGGCTATCAATTATAGAAGCCAGGTGCAAACCCATGCCTTTTCCCCATTCGATATTCTGATACTGATGGGAAAGAAGGGAAAACAAGTGTCCCCAGTACATAAAAGGCAGTAATACTTTATTCATTTATGTGACTCTTAAACTCACAGTGCTTTCATTAAGTGCTGGCCCGAATTTTTCACACCAACTAGAATGTGGGGTGTGTGTGTGTGTGTGTGTGTGTGTGTGTGTGTGTGAGAAAGAGAGAGAGAGAGAGAGAGAGAGAGAGAGAACTCCCACATTTCAGTGGAGATGATGAGAAGGATAAAGATAGCAAATAAATGGAGCTACTGCCTCAGTCATTAAAAAAATACTTTAAATATGCGTGCAACATGCATTTGACATAATCCCATAGGCTTTTTCAAAAGGAACAGAGTTACTGACTTTATTTAAAACCTGTCAAGAAGACATTTATTATTGATAATTTAAAAAAATATATGTAGTAAAGACAGTGATATATTAGTAATTTTTTAAATATATTTTTATTGATTTCAGAGAGGAA
>NW_005371455.1:1541310-1549651 GCF_000412655.1 Myotis brandtii | reverse complement strand
CCTCTTGTTCCATGGGACAACTGAGCCACCAGAGCTGGGCATATCAGTAGATAATTTAAAAACACTCTTGGGAAAATGGTTTCCTATAAGATAGGAAAATAAGGTAACCACAGACTTTTCACACAATAGGTGCCCCATATTGTTTTACTTTTGGTTTTTGAACTGCATGCCTTGCTGTATAATGCAAAGGGCATCGCTTTGCAAAATATTTGCATATATGGGTATGCAAATGCTGCTTTTGGGAAGAAAATCAAATGCTAAATGCACGCAGAATGCTCATTAGTTAAAATTCACATGATTGTATGAAACAAATAATCATCTAAAATACAACCCATTATAAAAAAACACAGATGTTAAAATCATTTCATTTTCTACTGATTACAAAATGCAGCCAGTAAGGGCTTGAGAGAAGCAAATAGCAATCCCTTTGCCTATCCCTCCCTTTCCCGGGCCTGTGCCCAGCTGTTCTGCAGACTGAGGTGCTTGCCATTCTGGGATCCCTTCAGACTTTTCATATAATATAATATGCATTGTATAATAGTATATATGATATGTGATTACATATGTATGTAGGTATACATATCATAATTATTCTTGATATACAATCAGTAATGGTCACATGTGTAAAAGAGATCAAATGTCTTTGCTCTATGTCTGAGCCCCAGAAGATTCTGCCCATAGCTTAATCTAGACTCTAGGATTTCTGGTTTGGGGATAGGGCTGTGGATGCTAACTAAATACAGCACAATCAAGCTGTTAAAAAGGCACCTACCTGTGCCCTAGCCCAGTGATGGAGAACCTATGACACGCGTGTCAGAGGTGACACGCGAACTCATTTTTTGGGTTAATTTTTCTTTGTTAAATGGTATTTAAATATGTCAAATAAATATCAAAAATATAAATCTTTGTTTTACTATGGTTGCAAAAGGACTGAAGGGTCCTGGGTTTGATTTTGGTCAAGGGCATGTACCTCGGTTGCAGGCTCCATCCCCAGCCCTGGTTAGGGCACGTGTGGGAGGGAGGCAACCTCCCACATCAATTAATGTGTCTCTCTCACATCAATGTTTCTCTCTCTGTCTGTCCCCTCCCTTCCACTCTTTCTAAAAATCAATGGGAAAATATCCTCAGGTGAGGATTGACAAAAAAATTAAAAAGTGAAAAAAATTTTAAAAGGCACCTACCTGGTGGCAGAACCTGGGACCTGGGGTGGGATGTGGCAGGGGTGTGGGTATCGGGGGAGGCACCCTACGCAGGCTGAGTCACCTTTCAGGAGGAAGGCAACTATAGCAGAGTGAAGCAAATCCTAAATCCCATCACCCAGTTGTAGTTACCATTCAATCTAGGCCTTTGGCAGCTCTGGCTCACCTGCAAGCCTTGGCTAACTGAACCCGTAGCACCTTTGGATTCCAGTGCACCAGTTACAAGCAGTGCTTGGTGAACTCCTGATACTGGCTTGAGCATTTTACTGTCCATCTTTAGTTCTTTCATATTTGGAAATATTTTTCCTAAGCTGCTATAGGAACTCATTGTACAGACATTTAGAGAAAACCTGAATGCAGTCCTGAGCATACTTGATACCTATTCTAGTTACTATTTCAACTCAACAAATTACCTCCAAATTACCTAGTGGTGTAAAACTACAACCATTTTATTTTGCCTGAAATTTGGAAGGTGAAGAGTTTGGGAACGGATCACTGGGTATTTCTCATGTGGGGTTTCTCCTGAGATTGCAGACAGGTGTCAGCTGGGCAACAGTCATCTGTAGGCTCCATGGGGTTGGGTACCTGATGGCTTGCTCATTCCCATGGGTGGCCGTTTATCTGTCTGCCAGCTGGGAGCTTAGCCAGGCCGTGGCCTCTCCAGCATGGTTGTCTCAGAGCAGTTGGACTTTGTAAATGGTTGGCTTCTCCCAGAGCAAGCATCCCAGGGGAACTAGGTGGAAACTGCATGACCTTTTATGGCCTCGCTTTGGGCGTAGGGCAGAGTCCCTCCTGCTGTATCCATTAGTCAAAGGTGACATAAGTACACCGAAAGAACCCCACCTATCAAGTGAAAGCATATATATATACACACCCATGACATACTTTAAAAGGTGCAATCTCCTTTTCTCAAAATTTATTACTATTTTTAAAAAATTGCAATAGCTTATCATTTTTTTGGTTTCCTTATATCTTTCTCAAGCTCCTCCACAATACCACAAGGTAGCTCTTTAAATGTTTTCTGTAACAGAAGAATACTATGTGCCCTATAAATACTCTAAGAACCTGACAAGAAACCCACAGCATCAGTTACATAAGGGGGGAAACTGCAAACTGCTATCAAATCATCATCAATAATCGCTATCTAAATCAAGAGTGCATTTTCCTATCCCACATCATGAACCCTTCAATATCAAATTGTTTTATTTTTTTTAAATTCCTGATGCCATTTTCTTTCTGAGTTGGTTCAGAATAGTCGCGCCATGCCTTAGAATAGCACCCAAGAAGAACGCTTCAGATTTTACCCTAAGTTTCACCATCTGGATGGGAGGGCTTAGAAATATATGTAAGCGAAATTTCATGAAAACAGGCCATTGAAAAAAATGTGTATTGTTAATCTTTGGGGAAACAATAGGATAGAAATAAAGATGGCATATTTTCCCAATGTAATGAGCCTCGACAGTTTCCATTGTGGCTGCCGAAGCGGGTTTGATTGCCAGTTGTTAAATGAGCCCGCGTCTCGAAAAGTGGGACTAGAGCGTTCAGCAGAGTGGCGGACAGATGAAGCTTGCTTTAAAGAGAGAGATTAAACCCTTGTAAATTACAGTAAGGACAGTTCCACAAAGGCCAGTGTCTGCTGCTCCCGAGGCAGCTTGTTAACCGTTGTGCTAACCGTGTATCACTTGCATAATGCTTAACCTCTTAGAATCTGCCTTTTCCTCCCCGTTCTCATTTTCAGAGTTTGCAGAAGAAAGTCTGTTCCAAAGAGAGCCCCTGGCCGCACATGTAAGACAGTGATAACACATGGGAGCAACTGGGGACGTTGCTGAGAAGCTGTTCCATGTACCGCTTGCGCTCCTCTCTGATTATTTTTAATATATATTTTTATTGGTTTCAGAGAAGAAGGGAGAGGGAGAGAGAGATAGAAAAATCAATAATGAGAGAGAATCATTGATTGATTGAATCATCAACCCGGGCATGTGCCCTAGACCGGAATCGAACCTGGGACCCTTCAGTCCTCAGGCTGGCGCTCTATCCACTGAGCCACACCAGCTAGGGCCTCTCTGATTTTTGAGTTGGCCTTGACTCCATGGCATATTTTGGAAAAATTCTCTGGCCACTTGTACAGGAGAGGTTAGGCCCCCAAATGCCTTAATCAGATCTCTCAGATTCAGAAAGTGTATATGCCTTCACCCACAGGAAAAAGAAATTACAAAGACTCTACTTACAAGTTCTCAGCAGATGAAATCTACAATTGTAGATTGATTGGCGAGGTGATAAAAGATAAGTATCCCCCAAATAGCTCACTTCTTCCCACCTTCGGTCAGTTTTCCACATTAGAATCACGTATGGGCTAGAGGTGCTGTGTTCAAAGTTTTTACAGAACCCTGTCTTGGGAGCCCAATGTGTAAAGCAGTTTAAAAGTCACATCGTTCTAACAGTACAGGAGACCATTCGGACCCACCCACCCCCCAGACAACCAAGGGTGCCTCAGCAACCAGTGTCCAGGATTTGTCCTCCAAAAGCCCCAAAGAAGATGCTCTCATAGTCTTATCAACTAAGCAGTTCAGTAATAGCTGCACTTTACTGAATGAGCATTTTCTGTCAGACACTTTGGGTAATTTCCAGTTCTCAGTCATCCTGTGGTATGAGTATTATCAGCACCATTTTATGAAGAAATTGCAGCTAAGAAGACAGGCAAATGGATACAGAAAACGTGATGTATACATAGACTGGGATACTTTAAGAAAGAAGGAAATTCTGCAATATGTGACATGAATGAACCTTGAGGACATTATGCTAAGTGAAATAAGCCAGTCACAGAAAGACAGATATTATACCAGTATGATTCCACTTATATGAGGTATCTAGCAGAGTCAAACTTGTAGAACCAGAGGGTGGAATGGTGGTTGTCAAGGGGGAGAGGGGAGGAGGAGGGGGAGTTACTCATCATAAAGTTTCAGTTAAGCAAGATACGTTGAGAAGTCTATTGTAAAACATTATGAATATCATAAAAATATTTCATTGTGCACTTAAAATTTTGCTAAGAATATAGCCCTCATGTTACATGTTCTAAAAAAATAAAATAAAACATTTTTTTTTAAAGAAGAAAGAGCCCTTGCCAGTTTGGCTCAATGGATAGAGCATCAGTCTGCAGACTGAAGGAAGGATCCCAAGTTTGATTCTGGTCAAGGGCACATGCCGGGGTTGCGGGCTCCATACCCAGTAGGGGGTGTGCAGGAGGCAGCCAATCAATGATTCTCTCTCATCATAGATGTTTCTATCTCTCTCTCCCTCTCTCTTCCTCACTGAAATCAACAAAAATATATTAAAAAATAAAAGAAGAAATAATAATCATTTGCCCAGAATAGGAAGGATAGCAGGGATTTGAATCTAGATCCTCCTGGTTTGAAATATAAACCTCCGACACTCTGAGGAGAATGAAGAGAAGAAACAGGTCAGTTGTGGGACAGTGCTAAGGGCACAGGCCTGCCATCAGGTGACCTGCCTCTAATCCTGACTCCCGCTTGTGCGACCCAGGTAAACCACTTAATCTCTATAGTTTTACTTTTTTTAAAAAATATATATATTTTTATTGATTTCAGAGAGGAAGGTAGAGGGAGAGAGAAATAGAAACATCCATGATGAAAGAGAATCATGGATACGCTGCCTCCTGCAAGTCTCCCACTGGGGATCGAGCCCACAACCCGGGCATGTGCCCTTTACTGGAATCGAACCTGGGACCTTTCAGTTCACAGGCTGATGCTCTATCCACTGAGCCAAACTGACTAGGGCTGTTTTACTTTTAAATTTTTTATATTTAATTTACAGATTCAATGACAATATATTTATACATTGAATAAAATGACTTTTAACTATTTTTAGATATATCATAAATTCACCATTAAGTGCACAAATCAGTGTTTTTTAGTGTATTCATAGTTGTGCAACCATCTAATATCTCTTAAATATGTTTTTATTGATTTTTAGAGAGAGAGGAAGAGAGAGGGAGAAACATCGATGTGAGAGAGAAACATTGATGGGTTGCCTCCCACATATAAGCCTACCAGGGATCTAGCCTATAACCTGGGCATATACCCTGACCAGGGATTGAACTGGTGACCTTTTGGTACATGGGACAACACTTAACCAACTAAGCCACACCAGCCAGGGCACCACTATTTAATTTTAGAACATTTCATCACCCCAAAAAGAACCCCCTACCTATTAGCACTCCCTCATTTTCCTTCCCTTTCCCCACCTTGGCTATCATTATCTACTTTTTATTACTACACATTTGCCTTTTCTGGACATTTCATATCTGTACACTCATCTGATATGTGATATTTTGTATCTGCTCTTTCACTTAGCATACTGTACTTCACCTCTTAGGCCTCTGTTTCCATCTATAAAATTGGTATAAAGTCAACTATCTTGACACATTATTGTGACAATAAGATAAATCACACACACACATTTAACAATAATAAGCACATGATAAGTCCAAGAATTAGAGGCTCATTAGTCAGGATAATAAAAATAATTAGGTTAATAAAAATAAGGATTATAGGAAAGGATAGTGACAAGACCTGGAGATTAAAGGGGATGGCGGCCCTGGGAGGTGGGGGGACTAGCTGAGAGAAGCTTTGTATCTGTTTCACCTCGTTTACTCTTTTGCTTAAAGCAGCAGTTCTCAACATTGGCACTATTGCCATTTTAAGCTGGATAATTATTTTTTAAAGTATATTTTTATTGATTTCAGAGAGGAAGGGAGAGAGAAACTTCAATGATGAGAGAGATTCATTGATTGGCTGCCTCCTTGCACGCCCTACACCGGAATCAAGCCTGATACCTGGCCATATGCCCCGATGGGGAATTGAACCATGACCTTCTGGTTCATAGGTCAATGCTCAACCACTGAGCCACCCTGGCCAGGCTGGATAATTATTTCTTAGATATTTAGCAGCATCTCTGGCTTCTACCTTCTGATGCTAGTATCATCTTCACCTACACTTAATGACAACTAAAAATGTCTCCAGATGTCCCCTGAAGACAAATAAGCCCCAGATGACAATCTCTGACCATACCTTTGTAGACCCTACCCGGAGCTGTAGAATCTCTTCCCCTTCCCTAACTAAAATATCGGCAGTCCCTATAGTCAAGTTGCATGCTATATAGGGCTGCCCTGTCCAACACAGTAGCCTCTAAATACCAGTAACTACTTAAATTTAAATCAGTAAATATTAAATAAAATTTAAAAATTAGTTCGGCAGTCACCACTAACCACAGATCAACATGTGCTTCATAGCCACATATGTCAGGTGGCTGCCATGTCGAATACACAGGATAGAATATTTCCATTATCAAAGATGGTTCCGTAGGAGAACACGACTATAGACAACACGTTTCTAACTAACAATTCTGATATTTGGGAATGAAGATGTATCACTTGTATTAGGAGAGAAGGCAGTTCCCGGAATGCTCACTGCGGACTCTGTAGACAACTAGCAAGCCTTCCCTGGCTGACTGTTCTCCAGCATGTTCAGACAGGGAGCAGCCACTGGCCCAAGGTCTGCCCACGGCCTTCCTGAACGCAGGAAAAATGTAGGTGAGACCCCTTGAAAGAAAAAACATAGACCTATCCATTTCCCCTTAAAGTTCAGGGATACTCAAATTTACTACCCACAGGAGAAGCATTCAGGGTAGGGAGTCCTACACCTAGCCAGAACGGGAGAAGGTTAGCAAGAGGACGAGCTTGAAAGATTATAAGAGAAACACCTAGAAAACCATGCTCAAGTTTAAGTCTGAAGGATAAGAGACAGCCAGATGTGGATACATGAGCAATCATGCAATTTGTTACGTAGATATTTTTCTTTTGTTCATCTTATGTCACCAACATAAGAGGGCCTTTGAGGATTTGGGGGAGCTGCACGGCTGTGTTTTGTGTGACCTCTATGAAGAAAAGGCATCCATTAAGAGCAAAGCTTTATTTTATGACTGAAGAAGGGGCTACTTAAGAAGTGTAAAGAAACAGAGCTATCAGATTAGGCAAACAACAACAAAAAACAGGTCACCCAAAAAATGTTGAATTTCATATACACTACAAATAATTTTTAGTGTAATTATGTACCATATACTAGTAATAATTTGGGATCTATTCATACTAAAATATTCATTTGCTATTTATCTGAAATTCAAATTTAATTTGGCGATCCATTTTTTTATGTGCCAAGCTGAAAAGAAACTAGAATACTTGCTGATGAGAGAACGTGCATCTTGGGAAAGTGGGAAAGAAGGGGCAATGGTCATGGAAAAAAATGACATTTAACTTAATGGATGTTAATGATTAAGTCAACATAATTTTCAGGTAAACTGGGTTATAGCCAAAGCCAGGAATTTCAGGTTAATAAATTTATTGAGTGACTCTTATGTACCAAATATATGATGCCATAAACTTGGAAACTGAGATTAAGAAGACAAGTTAATGCCCTAGAGTAACTTGCTCTCTGGAAGGATCAGACATGCAAATCAATGTTTGAAAGAAAGTATTATAAACAAAATCTAAAGTAATGACATAGATGCATGAGTCCTTAGTTGTGCCTGGGAGTGCAGAGAAGTTCATTGCATGTGAAGTGATGCTTAACTTGGACCTTGCAGAATAAAAACAAGAAAACACAGCACTATTTATGAAGGTGTATGTGTATCACAAACTTGGCCAGTGCTCAGAATGTGGGATGTGGACAGTGGGAAGGTAGATGGAGATACAGTTAAAAGGTGGGCTGGAGTCATGCCATTAGAGGCTATAGTGTGAAGAGGCATTCAGGCAGGGGAGAAGCAAGATGTAATCTATAACTTAGGAAAAATAATAAAATTTTAAATAGTAGTATATTTTTTAAATGTTTGAAATTATAGTAAGATTAATTTGGTAGTTCAATACTTTTTTAGTATTTCTTTTTCATTGTTTTATTTTGTTTTTTAAATTCTCACCGTAGGGAGGGAGGGAGGGAGGGAGGGAGAGAGAGAGAGAGAGAGAGAGAAGAGAGAGACACACCAATTAGTTGCCTTCCATATGCTATCTGACTGGGAATCAAACCCACAACCCAGGCATGTACCCTGACCAGGAATCGAACTGGCAACCTTTC
>NW_005371455.1:1508913-1541235 GCF_000412655.1 Myotis brandtii | reverse complement strand
AGAAAGAGAGATGAGAGAGACACACCAATTAGTTGCCTTCCATATGCTACCTGACTGGGAATCAAACCCACAACCCAGACATGTACCC
Organism: Myotis brandtii; assembly: GCF_000412655.1. Lineage (NCBI taxonomy): Eukaryota > Metazoa > Chordata > Mammalia > Chiroptera > Vespertilionidae > Myotis > Myotis brandtii. Next base: position 1,541,147 of record NW_005371455.1, on the reverse strand, counting down.
TGACCAGGAATCGAACTGGCAACCTTTCAGTGCATGAGACGATGCTTAACAAACTGAACCACACCGGCTGGGCTCTAGTATTTCTTTTAAATCTCATTTTTGGCCAGTTTGTGAGTTCATGTATCATTCATGAGGTGAGCAATAGAGACTTGTGGGTCAGATAGTGCTGGAACTGAACCCTGGCCCTGCCACCCCGAAGCAGTCATTCAACATCAGTCTTCACGTGACAGATGGGGAGAACAATGGTACGCACCTCATGGGGATTTATGAATTTTAAATAAAGTGATAAGCATATAAAATTCTTAGCAGAAAATGCTTGGCAGTCCTCAAACAAAAATTGTCATAAATTTTGATAGAGATCATTCATTTCGTTCACATTTTTACCTATAGCTCTTATGTCTAACTGCTAATTTTGGACCTCTAGCCCCCTTGAAAATGTTAAACTCACAGTTGTTTCCAGAAGCTCAGGAAACTGGCCACACAAGGTTACATCCAGGCTATTCATGCCAGGCACCAGGTTTATAGCACATTTCTTCTGGCATCAGCAGTTATTCTCTGTCGGGCACTATTGTGTCTTAGCCTCCTGAGGGCTCCAAAGCTGAACCCTTGTCTTTGTCAGTTCTGTCCTTAGTGTGTTTAAGAGATTAATGAAATTGTTTCTTTTTAATTTTCTTTTTCCTTTTCTGTTCTCTATACAACCAAAATGTATGCCCATTAGGAGCTTGGCAGAAAAAAAACACAGTTTTATTTTTTTAATACATATATATTTTTGTATTTCAGGAAGGAAGGGAGAGAGAGATAGAAACATCAGTGATAAGAGAGAATCATTGATAGGCTGCCTCCTGCATGCCCCCTCCTGGGGATGGAGCCCGCAACCTGGGCATGTGACCGGGAATTGAACCAGTGACCTCTTGGTTCATAGATCAACGCTCAACCACTGAGCCACTGGGGTCAGGCAGAACCACAGTCTTCATAATTGCCCCTCCCTCCAAAGACCGCAGCTATGCTGGGTTTAGGCTTGTTACTGCAACACAACCTCTCAAAGGACTCCTCCATCACCTGACAGGAGGAGCAAATCTTCCCTGCCCGGCCCTCCCTTCTCTCCTCCCATTCAATAAAATAGAGTAGGGAATATGAGCAAAATAAGACTCTTCGTTACAAGTCGGTGCTGTGCATTTGAATTCCTGTAGTGCTGGGTATGGCCGCAGATGGGATATGAAGATGGAGGGAGCCTGAATGAAGATTTTCAAATCTGATTGAAAACCTCCATGCTGTCTTCTTAAACCACAAATCTATGAAATAGTCCTCAGGAGGTGAAGCTACACTGAGTCCGAGCAAGGTTGCCCCGTGCTTCTCTCACTTATCTAATGCTTGTTTTCCTTCTTTTCTTAAATCAGAGCCAGTGGGTTGAGTTTTTCTTCCTTCCAGCTGACCAATAAATCACAGACATATGTGGCTAATCATTTTTCTCCTGCGGCATATTTGCACAGTCAGCCCGCCACATGCCCCTTGCATTGTGTTCCTTGCTACGCTGCCTGAACGTGCCATCTGCTGCGATAGCAGGACCTGCTTCCCAGGTCCGGATATATGAGGAGTTAGTACAGAGGGGCTGCAAACTGAGCCCCTGAGGGGAGAGGCCAGACAGGTTCAAAAGTCACAGAGGCTCTGATGAGAACTTCTTCAACCCAAACCCTTACTAAACAGAAAACTTGATTTAAAAAAAAACACCTTATAGAAAATCTGAGCCATTAGCAATTATTTTCTCAGAACACCGAGTTATGGGAAATGCTGTTCACAATTATTCAAGTAGCAGAGGCTTTGTAAAGAGCACCAATTGGAAATTTTGTGAGACTTCTAGGGTCTTACAGGACGGTCACCAATAGTTAATTTTTTTAGTCATGAGAACATCTCAATTTCAAGGTCCAATGTGTTGATCCATATTTGCTAGCTTGAAGTCAGAGCAACAGGTCAGTCCCATAATGGTTAATCTAATTCTGTCTTTTGAATTCCGTTAGCTTGTGTAATCTCAAGGGAGAAAGAATGGTTGGACACGTTTCCTATGGTTTCAAAACACCTATAGATTCATGCAAATTATAGCAAAGAAGGATTTAATATATCTTCCTCTGCCCAATAGATTATTTTTATTTTACATGTGAAAGCCTGCTGTGTATTTCTTAGAAAAGTGAATAGTATTCTTTGTTGCAAAATGCTACACTTGCACATTTGTCTATAAATTTACATTTTTTGATATTGGCAAAGTTGCAGGGGAATAACAGAATAGATCCAAAAATCAATTTGAAAAACAAGAAAAACTGAAGGCTAGCTTAGGTAATGAAGAAGTAGAGGTGAGTGAATAGGAAGGGACCCCATTTACCACTGGCCGAGGCCATTGCTCTACCCGTGTCTCTTTCTAAAGATCTCCCAAGGATCTGAAAAGAGAGAGGCTGGGTCCCAAGGGATGCCCCTCTCCGGAGGATGATGTGCAGAAACATTCCTTTCCACGGATGCATCACAGTGGCTTCCGTTTTCCCTGCCCAGAATCAGAAACATACCCGTCATTGCCTTTTTTGGTTATTGAACATTTCATTTGCTGCAGTGCATCCTTCCACTAAACAAAGCCATGTTCAATCAATGCCATCTCTAAGAGAAGTGGGTGTTGTAAGTGGTTTAGATATCTTACTGACTTTAAGGGCAATATGGACACATCACATTCAATTGGAATGTGACCTTCACAAGCATAGAATCATGTGTGTTTGACTTGTTCGGGGCTATAAATATCAGCTCACATGCTAACATTTTCAAATGAAAGAACTAAGATTAAAATGTTGAGGTGATTTATCCAAAACTTGCTATCCTAGGCAGCAATGGTAATAGACCAGATAATGAAACCCACCACATACATTTGCCCATGTGGCCTCTAGTCCACACACAGATGTGCGTGTCGTGTCATAGAGGTGCTGTATGTCTATAATACCAGAAAGGCATAATTCCAGCCGTATCGGAGTCCTGTGTCAATCAAACAAGGCACCCACCCTGCACTACAGCACTTGCTATAGTTGATAACCTATTTGGTAGAAGACCTGAATTCATTTGCCAGTTGGAATTACAGATTGCAATACAAGCATCTGAAAATATTCTATACAATGGATTGCCTATAAAGGGTGTATTGTGAAGTTCTCCTCCCTTCACATACAGTAGAAGTTCAGTGAATATATTTTTGGAACATTTCTGTAGGTCTAGGCACCTTTAATAGCTTAAGTGGTATAACTATGTAGTTACACTCATGAATGATCGTCAGAAGCCTTTGTTGACCTGCCTCCTCAGCTGAGAGATTTTAAAATGGGTAGAAGCTGTTTGCATAAAAGAAATTAAGTGTTTTTCTGACCATCTGAGAAGAGCTTCCTTTTTATTACCAAGGAGACCAGTCTCAGTCCCTAGACTTCCACATGGGAGAGAGGATCTGTCGTTTTTTGTGTTTGTGCGCCTAATAGAGTTGAACTAAGTAACAGTGGGTTAAAATTTGCCTTTATCCATTATTCTCTTTTTATCATTGTTTCCTCTTTTTCCGCTTCATTCTATCTCTGTATCTTTGGTGTACTATGAGGAGTTAATATAGCTACAGTGATTTTTTAAAAATTCCTTTTCACTATTTACTTTGCTTGGCTATTTAATACATTCAGACTGTTACCGGGGATTTAGGCAGAAGTTGGGACTTCTCATTATAGCCTATCTTTATACAGAAAAGCAAACCATGTGTTGTACTTATCCAGACTTATTCCAGCCTTTCTGGCTTAGGCAAGTGGCCTTCTGTCCTTAGTTCTAGCCATCATTTCTAGGGCATTTTCAAGGGGAATTCTTCCATGGTGATATAGTCAGAAAGTGGCTCACATAATGAGAATGTGTTGCTGCTGGAAATAAAGTTCTCTTGTGGGGTCATGGGAAATGCATTTCGGGGACCCATGCATAGAAGAAGAAGAACATAGTGGTAAGATTTATTGGAGCGAGCCAGGCCCATGTGGCTCAGTGGTTGAGTGTCGACCTATGAACTAGGAGGTCACAGTTCAATACCTGGTCAGGGCACATGCTGGGGTTGCAGGCTGGATCCCCAGTGTGGGGCGTGCAGGAGGCAGCCAATCAGTGATTTTCTCTCATCATTGATGTTTCTTTCTCTCTCTCTCCATCTCCCTTCCTCTCGGAAACCAATAAAATATATTTAAAACAAACAACAACAAAAAAACCCTGTGAATGTGTTTTGGTTTTGGAGAGGATATGATACTTTTATGCTGCGTGCCCCCAAATGGGAAAATGAGATCTGAGTGTCACCTTGCTGCAGGAGCTGATACCATTTTTGTTTTTAAGAAACAAAATAAAACAGCAACAAACCTTTCATACTAAAAGTGTATGTGTGGTGAGGGGAAGACTAGCTTAGGGAAAAACAAACCAACCAACCAAAAAATAACCGACAGTAATTCCCAGACAAACATTTACTCATTCATTTCTAAAAAAGAAAAAATGATTATGTATGTATAGTGAGTGGTGTCTAGAAACAGTAGTTTCATATCTTCCCTGTTTCCCAGCATCAGCAAGGATAACCTTGTCATCCTCAGCATCTGCTCTGTGGGTTCTCTGGAGAGCTGTAATAGAATACCAGTGTTCTCGTTATTCTGTAAAATGAGTTATTTTGAAGGAAAGAAATTAAGGGCACCACATAGAAAATATTGCCATACCAGAATCGTGTTTCTTTCATTTTTAGAGTTTTTAAATCCTAGGCAGTATTCCTTCTTCCCAGTTGGCAGAAGAGAAAGCTGAGGACTGGCATGTTTGGGGAGCTGTCCCACGGTCATACGGTATTGGTGGGGGGGCAGGACTCTACTCTTTTTTTTATTCCGGGTTTTCTGCTGTCCCAGGTGACCGATTCTGCTGTATTGTTTTCCTATTTCTAGTTATTGACTACAAGCAGGGAAAGAGAAACATTAAAAATTACTTTTGTTCTGAAGGAGTCAGATGATTGCCAACTCAGCAAGATATTGCCCTTGAGGCATACGAACAACCTTACCTTTCAAATCCGTGCCCATGACCATCCAGCTGCTCTGTTAGGGGATTAGGTCCGGGGAGCTCTGCCATAGAAAACACGAAGTGCCTTAGAACCTTAGACTATCAGAGCGAGAAGTGGAGATCTTCCTACTCAGTCTCTTCATTTCATGAATGAAGCCGTGACCACAGAGATACAGTGAGCTGTGCCAGGCCCCATTGACGGGCACTGTGCTAGCCCAGTTCTGGGGTCCCCTTTATGCTCCATCAGACCATTTTCCTGTACAAGGCAATACTGATGGTAAGTCAACCAAGAAATGCATCTCAGGTAGGGTTTTTTGCCCTTCCCACTTTATATAATACCTGGAAGGGATTTTTTTTTTTTTATAGTTAATAGCTAAATAACTCTCTGATTCCGGGGCGGGGAACCTTTTTTCTGCCAAGTACCATTTGGGTATTTATAACATCATTCACGGGCCATACAAAATTATCAACTTAAAAATTAGCCTGCTATATTTGCTCACACATTTAAATAACTCACCCCTAAAGCCTCTGCAGGGTCAGACCAAATGATTTTGCGGGCACCCCTGCTCTAATCGATGTAATTCATTCAAAAAACTTCTTTTGCTTTTTGTTCTTCTTTAAAGCACCTCTAAGGTATCCCAATAATATGTTTAAAGTATCTGCTGAGAAGCATCGTGGCACTGCGTTTGTGCAAAACTGAGGTGCAGACTCCTGCGTTTAGGAATGCCGTTCTCTTAGCCCAGCTCATTTTCACCCGGGCAGAGCTCACTGCTCCCAGGCCCGCACCGTATTTCCTGGCATGTAGTCCAGTTGCCCTTGCCAGGTGCCCTGTCACAAATTGCAGCGAGTCCCTCATGCAGGGCAGAGTCTGTGAGGGCACCTGCCTCACCTGGCATGACAGGTGGAATGAGGTGCTTACAACATACTGAACCTAGAACAGTGTCTGGCATCCTTTGCCCAATATATACTTTTGAATGAATAAATGAACATTGAAACCTCGCTTTCGCTTTTGGACTTGAATCTCTGAATTTGAGTCAACAGCATCTGAGCCCCCTGACTTAGCCATTAGTCCCTTGTTTGCTTTATAAGCGCCAGGTTCACAGGAGCCTCCTGGAGTCCCTCAGTGTGTCAAGCAATGCAGGCTCATTCTTTCTATGTGTGGTATTATATGTATGTGCTCCAGTAGTGGGAAAACCTGACAACTTCAAAGTCCTTACTTCCCTATTCAAGGGGCTGGTTAAGTAGTGTGTGTGTGTGTGTGTGTGTGTGTGTGTGTGTGTGTGTTGTATTTATTACATTATTTTGAAAGAGTAATACTATGTTATGTGGATATGTATTAATTACAGCCAAATTGGCTGTTTCCATTTGGCAGGGAAGGTAGGATTTTGGAAACTCAGGCCTTAACCAGTAGGTTGGAAGACAAGACCAATTAAGGCTTTATGAAATGTGTGTTTTTGTTGCTTCTGTTATTTCTGTCTTGGGTTCATTATCTCATTCTTTAATGATTTTCTAAAATTTTGTGTTTAAAAGTTTAATTTGCTTAATTGTAAAATAGACATGTTGTTTACACTTATGTAAAATATTTGCTGTGCAAAGTTTATTTTGTCTGGTTATTCTCTTCAAAGATCACTATATTTAAGTAAAAATGAAGATCAGTGATTAAAAAACACACACAATATTTTAGTTTCCTGGATACTGGCATGCGGTTAGAATGGTGGGTCCCTATCACTGATTCCATAATGATTCCAATAGATTCAGAGTCATTTCTGCCCATCAGTGTGTGAGCCTATCTCTAAATAAACTTCCCAGAATCTAGACAATGGCTGTGCACACACAAATCACTGCTCTTCTTGTAACCATGGCAACGCACTAGCTCTATTGTCCACCCCACCCTGTTAGCAATCAGCACAGAGCCCCTGGCTTAATAAGGCCTGACAAACTTAAACAATGGGGATTTCTGGCCTTAAGAGCAAGATCTTTATTAATTCATAGCAGCCAGAACGCCTAAGTTGCTGTCTTTCTGACCCTGCTTGGCATTCAGGGAAAATATTTCCACCATGATTTAGTTTCATTCCCTAGGCTCAAGCTCAGCTCTTCCCTTTCCAAAAGCCAGTCAATCAATTGATCAATCTGGTGGAAGAGATTAAACTGTTTGGATACTAAATAGGAAACTGCTCTTTTTTTTTCTCTCTAGATGAGGACTTCTCAGTCATGGCAGGTCTGCATGATGGGGAGTGGGATGAGCAAGGAAGAGCCTTGCTGAGGAAGCACACGGTGCCCCTCTACCTCCAATGGGAGCACATTGTACATTTGATTATGGCTGGTGGCCTCCTGGGCTAGACCCCACTGCACAGGCCCCCTCCATAGGCTCACTGAGAGGAGAGAGAGAGAGAGAATGAATGAATATATGCTGAGTCCTTTGTCTCGAAGTTATTTATCAAGAGATCTCATGGGAGGATCTCAATAGAATATTCATCAGCTTTCCAGGTGTGTCTCCTCAAGGTCCTGGACTCCACTGGTTGCACCAGGGCAAAGGGTCAATTGTCATCCAGCTGGTTCTGATGTCATCCATGGCTTTGCTGATTTCCTGGATCTGGGTCTGAAACACACTGAGGTCTAGATTTTCTCTCTAGGGCTTAATGCTTAAAGTAGTGGCCATGGGAGGGAGTCATATGAGGCTATTCTTTTGTGTCCTGGACTCCACTGGTTGCACCAGGGCAAAGGGTCATCAATTGTCATCCAGCTGGTCCTGATGTTATCCATGGCTTTGCTGATTTCCTGGATCTGGGGCTGAAACACACCGAGCTCTAGATTTTATCTCTATGGCTTAATGCTTAAGGGAATGGCCATGCGAGGGAGTCATATGAGGCTATTCTTTTGTAGCAGCGGTTCTCAACCTGTGGGCCGCGACCCCTTTGGGGGTCGAACGACCCTTTCACAGGGGTCGCCTAAGACCATCCTGCATATCAGATATTTACATTACAATTCATAACAGTAGCAACATTACAGTTATGAAGTAGCAAAGAAAATAATTTTATAGTTGGGTCACAACATGAGGAACTGTATTTAAAGGGCCAGAAGGTTGAGAACCACTGTTGTAGCCTTGTTCCTCCTCTAAGGGTGTTCTACCACTGGTCTAGGGATATGCCAAGGGAGGAAGGTCAGGGGAGGGTCTGAACCGCAAGACCAGTGGTATGAAAGGTCAGGGAATCTAAACCCCATGATCAGTAATATGCTAGGGGAGGAAAGATCACCCTGGGACAAGGTCCCACCCTATAATTGTCCTAGCTAGGCACCTGGTCTTTCCACCCAGGTGATCTTCAGAACCTGGCCTATCATTCCTACTCTGCTCATGCCTGTCCAATTGCCTATTACACTTTTGGCTGGTCTAAACATCACATAGACATGAGGCAGATTAGCAAGAGAAGATAGCCAAACATAATACATACATACGTTTGGGAAGTCTGCATGAATGAGACAGTCAGAAACCCCACATGCAGGAGAGGTTCAGAGATAGAAAAGGGGATGGAGGTATATAAAACATCCTGGGCTAGGGATAAGGTATTTCTTATCCTACACCTGGGGGCATAGCAAGCTAAGAAGAACAGATGTTTAGTGAATAGAAGTTTGTCCTGCCATATACATGGGTCAAAAACAGTTTAATACTTATAATTTCTTTTCTAGAAGAGACCCCTAATTCAGGTTCTTCACTGTCAGGGGTGAGGGACCTTTTCTCTGCCACAGGCCATTTAGATATTTATAACATCATTCACAGGCCATATAAAATTAACTTAAAAGTTAGCCTATATATTTGGTCAAACATTTAGTTAACTCACCCCTAATGCCTTGGCAGGGCCAGACCACACGATTTTGTAGCCCTTATATGGCCCACGGGCCGGACGTTCCCCACTCCTGTTCTAGGTAGTTAAAGGGAGCTGCAGAAGTTTCTCTGAGCCTGAAACTAAAATTACCTTTAGCTCAAAACAGTTCATATACCACAGACACACATCTTGGGGTGACTGGCTCTGAACTTGCATACCATTTAGTGATGAATGTTATCTTCAGCTTGACAGTGTTCATTCTTTCTAATCATGCCATATTTTTTTAAATGCTAATATTTTTATGGAATATTTTTTAATTTCTCTAAGTTAAATTTTGCAAAGTTGCATCTGAAACTTTCTGGTGGTACCTTATTTTGTGCCCCTTCACTCTGCTGCTACAATTACTGAAAAGTACTTTTTTCCCCTTACTTGATGTAAAAGTCACTTACTTTAACCATAAAAATTCACTACTTTAACCATTTTAAAGTGTACAATTGAGTGAGTGTGGCCCTAAACGGTTTGGCTCAGTGGATAGAGTGTTGTCCTGCGGACTGATGGGTCCCAGGTTCAATTCCAGTCAAGGGCATGTACCTTGGTTAATAGGACATCCCCAGTAGAGGGTGTGCAGGAGGCAGCCGATCGATGTTTCTCTCTCATTGATGTTTCTCTCTATCCCTCTCCCTTCCTCTCTGTAAAAAATCAATAAAATATATTTATAAAAAACAAAAAACAAACAAAAAAACACAATTGAATGAGTGTGGCCTTTTTACCCTGAGTTTGGCTTCCCTTTTAAATGGCAATTAGCCAGTTTTTGCAAAGATACTAGCTGGTTCTGTTGAGCTAAACTTTGCAATAATACTGCTGGGTAACACATTTACATTTAAATAAGGCTTAACTCAAAGAACTAACTCCATTCTTTCATGGTTTCCTGTCACTGGAGTGTATAGATCACAGTTGTTAATGATATGCATAAGAATCTTCTTAGACTGGCCCCTGCTATTCAGTCTTTCTCAGCTTCCTTCCAACCCCCCCCTTTTTCTCCTTTTTTCTTTTTTTAAATAAATCTTTATTGTTGGAAGTATTACATATTCCCCTCAACCTGTGTGAGCCCAAGGTTCACTGAAATATTTTTGCTTCCTCCAGTGAGCCACCTTTTCTCATGCATTTGCATGTCTTCCCTTCTCTGTTTGGTAGATGCCTATACATCTTTACCTGAGATGAAGTCCAGGCATGATGATACTGTTATTGGATAAAGTGGGAGGTCCTTTGCCCCACTGAGTGCTGGGGGTGGTGTTCTTATGATATGTTGAGGGAAAGAATTTTCTGAGACTTACCTGGGAGAATGATTGATTTTCATATGCATGGAATTACATCCCTGGATTTCTAAAGCCCCAGTCAGAAAAGAAGTGTAGATGGGGTTTCAGTAAAGCAAGAAGCAAAGCCAGTGTTCAGATTTTCTTTTCCATGTTGGAGTTGGGTCCAGTGCAGCATCAGGCTAGTTGCAGCCTATTAGTCCATTTTGTGTAGCATCTGCATAGCCATGGGCCATGTGGGCAAATCCAAGGGGAGCCCCACAAACCCAGAGTCGCACAAGTCCCAAGATTCTCAAGAGCAGTAGGTTCAGTAAAGCAAGAAGCAAAGCCAGTGTTCAGATTTTCTTTTCCATGTTGGAGTTGGGTCCAGTGCAGCATCAGGCTAGTTGCAGCCTATTAGTCCATTTTGTGTAGCATCTGCATAGCCATGGGCCATGTGGGCAAATCCAAGGGGAGCCCCACAAACCCAGAGTCACACAAGTCCCAAGATTCCCAAGAGCAGTAGAAGCACAAGATAGTGAATTCCTTTGTTCAGAGGATTAAATATTTTCAATTCTATGCACTTGCAATGGCCATGCCCATTCTGGCCAATGATGTTTGTTCCCAGGTGTGACTGACAAACAAGTGCCTTTTCTGTATCACTCCAAATTTACTGGGTATGTGTCTATTTTTTTCTTTGTTGGACCCCTGGGGAGTGTAGGGTTGTAGTTTCCTGGTGAAGTTGTCCAAATGACATGCCTGTAATGGCTGGCTTCCCCCTTTGCTTCTTTCCTATTATTAATATCTAGAGGCCCGATGCATGAAAATTTGTGCAAGAGTAGGCCTTCCTTACCCCCCCCCCATGCCTGCACTGGCTTCCCTCCGGCACCTGGGACCCTAGTTCCTTCCCTCCTCTGGCCACCAGCAGGCACCTGGGACCCGGGCTGGTTTACCTCGGGGCCTGGCTTTGTCAGGAAGGACATCCGGTCTAATTAGCATATTACCCTTTTATTATTATAGAAGACTAGTTTAATTACAGTGGTATCATTACTTGTGAAACATACTTCATTCTCTCCAGGCAAAGTTGTGGTAGCACTCTTCCATTCTCCTCCTCCATCTTCTTCTTTCTCTCACCATCTCTGTCACTGTCCCTATTCCTGTCCCTCTTCCTCTCCCCCAGTCTCTCCTCCTCCTTCCTAAACTCTTGGCAAGTTCAAATGCCCTTAGTTCATTTTCCATATTGGTTTGTAACCTTCAATTTCATTCTTGTTTCCTAATAATATTATGAATAATTTGTGTATAAGCACTGTTTATATAATCTCTACTGTTCAGTGATTTTGAAAAGAGTAGATGCTCAAAAGTTAGTAAATGCAACCCCCCCCCAAAAAAAAAACACACACACACAAAAAAACAACAACAACAAAAGATTACCACTATTTAGAAATTTCTGGCAGATCAGTAAAGCCTTTTTTTGTTTTGGTAGAATGTACCTTTGTACACTCTCACTTGGATGTCTACAGTTCACATTATTGCTGATAAATAGTATTTGTCTTGAAGTCATCAGAGGAATAGGAAGCCAGAATGCTTGCACCTCTGGAAATTTTCTGAAACTCATTAGAGAAAGACTCAAACTATTAATTAGATACATATCATGACAGTATGTATCTTGCAGCATCAATAAACCTGAACATTCATTCCAGCCTATTTTATTCTTGTTTCTCTTGAGCTTCAACACTGAATTTATATTTGTATCACCTGCTGTTTCCATCCCAGGATAATAGACTATTTAGCATTTTATCATTTTCAAAGTATAGGAATTCATACGCTGCTCACCCCTAGGTATTTGATATGGATCTCTTCTGAGGGCTCTCCAGGGAGGTTCATTCTGTAGTCTAGACTGCATTACCCAGGCTGTGGGCTATCAAACCAGTGTATACACAGCAAATACAATAAAAAGAGAGAGATGTTTCAAGTATTGGTAACAGAGAAATGTGTGGGGTTGGGGAGGGTGGGGATCAGGAGAGAGAATAAGGGAGGGGGATGGGAAAAAAACAAAACAAAAACATAATTTTCTGAATGTCCAATCTTTTTTGTTCCCCCAATTCTCCAAGCAGAGCCTTTGCCATTGTAAGTCAACATGTGCTCACTGTCCCTTCCAGTAAAACCTGAGGGCTGGATTATCAAGTCATCTAGGGACTTGTGTAAAATGATGGATTCCTAAAACAAAAACCTTATTTCAAAGATATAGTCATACTTCCATGTTCACAATAGCCAAGTCATGAAAACAACCTAAGTATTCACCTGTGAAATAATAAAGAAAATGTATGTGTGTGTGTGTGTGTGTGTGTGTGTGTGTGTGTGTGTGGAAGAGAGAGAGAATTCAGCCTTAAAAAGAAGGAAATTCTGCCATTTGCAACAATATAAAGGACCTGGAGGGCATTGTGCTAAGTTAAATAAGGCAGACAAACTCCTGCATGGTATCACTTATGTGTGGAATCTTAAAAAAAAAATAAAATGTCAAATTCATAGAAATAAATTGTAGGATGGTGTTTGCCAGGGGCTGGTGGATGGGTAAAATAGGGAGATATTGGTCAAAGGGTACAAACTTTCAATTATAAGATGAAAAAATAAAATAAAATGATGGGTTCCTGCCCACCACCCCAAATTTCTGATTTAGTTTTCCTGAATTGGATCTTAAGAAGTTGCCTTTTAATTAGGGCATAGAAGATTCTGTTGGAGGGGATCTAATCAATATGCCACACTTTGAGAAACCATCTCTTAGCCTTGCCGTATTAGTTATTATTTTTCACTAAAATGCCAGTCATGTATGAGCTCCTGTTTTAGTGTGGCTTGGCAGTGTGGTTTGGGCTCAGCCAGATGATTCTTTCACTGGTGTTGCCTGGGCTCACTCATAATGCTGGCAGCTGAGCTGGAGCAGGATAGTCAAAGTTGTCCTGTGCACATGACTGGTTTTTGACAGGCTGTCAATCAAAGTCACCTCATCTCTTCCCCACGTGGTTTTGGCAGCAGGCTAGTGAGGGCTTCTTCATTTGTGTTCTCAAATTCCCAGCAACAAGAGAGGGCAAACCCCAGTGTGCAAGCACTTTTTTGTTTTTTGTTTTTAGAATACATTTATTAAAGTTGGGGACAGTGACACTGGGAAGGGCTTAGGATAGAAGAAGCAATAGACGAGAGCCTAGGCGGGGCTGCTGTGAGCTCACTGGAAAGTCAGAGAAAAGGGGGCCTTGGAGACAGGTTCAGGGAGTTAGCCTAGGACGAGCTGGCGCTGCCCATTGCTGTCCTGGTTGCAAGCCTCCCGGGGTCCCTTAGAGTTTAGGACAGTGGTTCTCAACCTTGGCTGCACCTTAGAATCACCTGGGAATCTTTTAAAAATCCTGATTTCTGGGCCTCATCCTCTGGAAATTCTTGGGAATCTTTTTAAAATCCTGATTTCTGGGCCTCATCCTCCGGAAATTCTGTTTCTTTGTTACTAATGTTGTGCACAACATTAGTAACAAAGAAACAGAATTTCCGGAGGATGAGGCCCAGAAATCAGGATTTTAAAAAGATTCCCAGGTGATTCTAAGGTGCAGCCAAGGTTGAGAACCACTGGTTTAGGAGATTGCATGCCTGTGGGGAAAGAAAAGGAAGAAGGGAAAGACATGCACCTGGGAGGGATAGTGCACCAGGCAAGCACTTTTCAAGCCTCTGTTAATCTTACATATTCTAATGTCTCATTGGCCAAAAGAAAGCCACATGCCAAATCTAGACTTAGGCAGAAGAAAAATAAATCCTACCTCTTGATGGGAAGCATGGCAAAGTCCCATTGCAAAGAAGGGGAAAATTTTCCAGGGCCAACTTTGCCAACAATTTGCCATACTACCATCTCAATAAACTGGTGTATCAAGTAGTGGTTGAAGGAGCAACGATTATAAAGGGTTCACATTTTTTAAATATAAATTGGTGCAAACGTAAGTTTACCTTCCAACTAAAAGCCTTTCTAATGGCTTGCATCTCTAGATATTTTTTGAGTGAGAAATCAGTGGATTTATATAGAGTGTGACGGAAATTGACATAATCTTGGAGATTAGATGGAATCTACATTTAGAGAAGTCCTTGCCTCTTTGAAATCCCCAAACAACTTGAAGGTTAGCCCAGCCTTTTATTCTGTGAGGACAGGAGAGAACCTGTTCTTATTCTCTAGCAGGGACTTAGAGACTGTAGTTTAAGGAAAAGCTATTGGTAGCCAGGATGGCCTCCAATGATCTTTGTCTTTTAGTATTCATACTGTTGTGTAAAGTCCCTCCCACATTGAATGAGGCTGATCTGTGTAACCAAAAAGATATTTCAGAAATGAAGTATGACTCCTGATGCTAGGGCATAAAAGGCAGTCCAGCTTCTACCCTACTCTCTTGGGTTCCTCATTATGGAATAAAGCCAGCTGCCATCATAAAGCTACTCAAGCAAACCTATGGAGACTTCCATGTATCTAGAACCTGAAGCCTCTTGCCAACAACAAGTACAAACTGGCCTCCATGTGAGTGAGCCACCTGGAAATGGGTATTACAGCTCCAGTCCTGCCTCGGCATGACTGCAGCCCCAACCAACATCTTGACTAACCTCATGGGGGACCGCAAGTCGCAGCACTCAGGTGAGCTGCTCTCCAATTGGTAGGCCATCGAAACTATGAGAGGCAATTCGTGTTTGTTGTTGCTTCAGATCTCTAAGCTGCAGGGTGATCTGTGGTGCAAGGGTGGAAATTAATGCAGCACTTTTGATGTGGGGGAGAGAAAGCCTAAATGCACTGGCTGCTGGGAAGAGAAAGATTCAAGGCAGAGGCTGAGAGGACGATGAAGAGCAACCTCACAATGGTGTTTGTAGGCACAGTCCTGGAGGTCGTTTTCCAGAAGGGAGGCAGCAGAACTGAGCATGCCAAGCGCTTTGAAGTGCCCAGAGAGTCTGCAGCGAACGGCACCAGGTCACCCGGAGGTTGCGCTTTTCTTCTTTATCATCTCGGCCTTTAACTAGAGCGAAGCTCTTTGTGGGAAACATGCAAATTGCTGAAAATGGAGTTGAACTTCCTCCATCTCTCTTTAACTGGAAATATAATTGCAACTCCTTGCACATCGCTACGATTTTTCTAATCCTGTCACGCTTTGTAGGCTCGCTGCTTTTCATCTTAACTGTTTATTAAAATAGCCCGAGTCCTCTTTGATGCTGAAAACCCAAGAATATGATTGGAGGCTATTGCCAAATTACAATTCATATTTATTTGAGACTACATTTTTTGACTATTCATTTTTTGATATATTTTTTTTCATTTTTACTTTGGAGTTAGGGAGTGGGGGTGAGGAGGAAAGTAGGAAACAGTGTCCAGGTAGAACCTTCTCCTGGGCTCAGGATTCTGTCCCCTGACAGAGCACTACCAGGGACTTTTATACATTCTTCCAAGAGACTTAGGGCCTGTACCCCTGACTAGTGGCAGGTACTATAGGCCATGGGCCATGGATGATAAGCTATGTCCTATATTCCTACTAGAGTGATTAATGATTTTCACCACAGGCATGTTTAACCCCATGATGTAGTGGGTAAGGTAATTCTAATTTGCTTCAATAGAGGTTGTGGTGAAGTTGAGATGGGCACCCCATTCTTCCTAACAAGGTAATTTTGCATTGAAGTCTACTTTACAACCAGTGGGATGATGCCCAGCAGAAATGCTCCCTGGAATGCTTCCCCAAATCTCCCATATAAGGGGGTTGTGGTTGAGAAGTGTATCCATTGCCTGTGCTTCTTAAAGCAACTGATATTTATTCTTTCAGTTCTGGAGTACAGAGGTCTGATATCCATTTCACTACGTGGAACTCAAGGTGTTGGTAGACCAGCACTCTCTTTGAGTTCTCTAGTGGAAAACGTGTTTCTCCTTCCAGATCTGGGGCTGTTGGCGTTCCTTGGCCATATCTCTCCAATCTGTCTCCCTGGGCACATAGTCTTCTCCTCTCTGTGTCAAATCCCCCTCTGCTTCCCCTTAAGGACACACGTGATTGCATTTATGGCCCAACCAGATAATCTAGGATAAACTCCCGATGTCAAGACCCTTAATCATACTTGCAAAGACCCTTTTTTTTTCCCAAACAAAGTAACCTTTTCAGGTTCCAGGGATTAGGATCTAATAGCTTTTGGAGCCATGACTCTGCCTGCTACCTGAAGGTTCACAGCATTTCATCCCCAGCCAGACTCCTTCTCCACACCACTTTGATGTTTTCCTCACGGATTCTCTAGTGCAACCATTAGTGGACCCCAGGGAGGCGCACTGACCCCCATCGTCTTTGAAAACTGTAGGACAAAACACATTAGATGAAAGAATTTTGGCAAGGAAGGAGTGAGAGACGGCAAATCAAGTTCTGCTGAGACTTGGGGTGGTGAACACACAATACAATACACAGATGATATATTATGGAATTGCACACCTGAAACCTATGTAATTTTATTAACCAATGTCACCCCAGTAAATTCAGTAAAAAAGGCATTCTGTTGAAACATACCTCCTCCCCATTCCAGGCTGTCAGTTGTAGAATCCTACTCTGTTGTATGCCTTCCTTTGTAACTTTCTAAGTTTTTATTTTGAAATATAGATTTGGTTACTAGTTCAGAAATTGCCATCTCACATGTTGCCATCGAGACCTTGTCTGTCACTGTGGCCCACAACCAAGTTTTATTAACCCTGGAGTGAATTTACTGTTCCACTCCTGCAGGACGCTCCCTGACAGGGTGTGCGGACCAGAGATGGAAACCACATGATGTATGGTTACAGGGTAATAGACTTCTCTCACCCAGACTGATAAGTCATTACAGGCCTTTACATTCAATAAACTGGAGCTGGGTCCCAGCTTGCACTTAGTGGGGGGAGGGGAGAGTGGGAGTGAGGGGAGGGTTGATTCTTTTCTAAAATGCTCTTTGGCCTTGGATGTGCTACTTTATAATAGAAGAAAACATTGACAGACTGGGGGATGGTTGGTAAAGTGATTGCATACTTGGTCTCAAAGGCGGTAGTACATGAGATTTCTGATCTAGGTATAATGGGGATTTCTGGATTTGGGGACAATTTGCAAATGAAAATAATGAAGTTAGAGTTCTGCAAAGTTTTTGAGAGAGAGAGAGAGAGAGAGAGAGAGAGAGAAGAGAGAAGAGAGAGACACTAAGACTAAGGCTCAGGAGAAGAGGAAGTCCCAAATGCCTTGGCAAGAGAGTCTTGTATATCTGCAGATTTGACCCTTTTCTGAGTCATGCAATGCTTCTGAAACTGGAGTCTACAGAGACCCGGGGGCCACACATTCTCAATTCTCAACTGCGGAAACTCTGGCTTAAAATATATTGCAAAATGTTAGCATGATATCTTAATCTCCCCTTAATCTAGCTCCATCTGCCTCTCTTCCCCTCCTTTTCATTCTTCCTACTGTTTTTCCAGTCAATGGGGCTACTCAGAATTCCCTGGACTCCTCCTAGTTGCAGCTTTGCACAGATGACATTCTTTCTCTGAAATGTCACCTCATTTGTCCTCCTCCTCTTCCCCAGGCTCTCTCCCACAGCATGTCCCCTACCAAGAGCTCCCAGTTCTGCCAGGAGCCAGGTCCCTGGGCACTGGAGCTCATGAGACTCACTATCCCTCACAATTCCTGTAGCAGTTAAGCTTTGAAAAGTACTTTCTTGGTACCCTGCTGCTGCTCTGTACTGCTTATATATTTTTATTTCTTTTACTTTTGGACAAGGATTTTAGCTTTAAGGTTTTATGTCTTTCTTTTATCACATATCTCTGAAGGAGCTGTGGGTGAAACAAAGAGATTCTCTGGAAAACAGCCTCACAGGGTGATCTGACTGTAAATTCCTAACTGGGCCGGTCATGTGGGTGGTCATGCCTCCATAGTCAGGCCTGTGGCTTCCTCAGTGAAAGGTTTTAAGCCAACCCTGTCCATTGTTCTTGGACATCTAGGTTAACTAAACACCTTTGAAATACCAGAAGTAATAATCCCTCAAAGGGGGAATTAACCCTCAAGAGAGCACGTAATCTTCACTGTCCTGTAATTCAATTCCTGCCTGGTTTTCTCCAATTTTCCTTACATTCCCTCCTTAATTTCAAGTGCATTGAAGAAGCTGCAAAATACTTATTCTCTGGAGCATTTGAGATCTTGCTCCCAGGCACATGTCGTAACTGTGCCTCCAATAAACTCTTATAAAATTATCTACAGGTTTGAACATTTCTTAGGTCAACAAATAAGAAAGCTTGCTGTAAACAAATTAAAAGTGTCCTCATTTTCCTCTTTGGAATTCAGCAAAACCAGCTATGAGGATGGTGCTAATGGGAACTCACCCTTTTGTGCCTGCCATTTAATACCGCCTCCAACTAAAACTGTCTGTGATCAATGGCTTATCGTGGGCAAAGGGGAGAGAAGAGATAGCGATGAGAGATAATCTAGGAGGAAATAGGTAGGGCAGAGGGCCAGGGAGGAGCCTGTTCTGGTAGGGCATCTGAAAAAGGCTTCCAGGAACAGCAGTGTTTGATGTTCAGTTGGATGTTATTGTAAAACACCGTCCAACTCAGTATCAAGCCTCCAGGTAAGCCTGTTTCACAAATGTGTTGTATAAGTGTATTTTTTCATGTGGAAGTTAAGGAAAAAGACTGATTTTCCTATTTGAATCAACTGAAGGGAAGCAATCATGAGTAGAAGCCAGAGGTTTCCTGAAAGGTAAAAATGAAATAGTAAGCACTGAAAATATTTGGAGAGATGTGGGTTGATGACACAAGGTTGCTGTCCGTCAGTCTTCTCTGGATTTCATGGGGATGGGAGACCTCAGGTGACATTGTTAGGGATCCAGGGGTTTGGGGACTAATCAAAGGAAAAGGATATGACCACAAGGGGGCAGTAGCACACACACAAGACCAAGGGCACTTTGAAGTCAGGTTTGCCTGGAGAAGTTTCTCAAAGCAGGAGTCTATTCAGAGGCTACTGCCTTGGGCAGCAACTCAAGGACAAAAGGGCAAGATGATTCCTGAGGAAAAGAGGGATCTGGGGCATATGGCTCAGCAGCATGCGGAGTCTGGGTCAGGAAGCTCTGAAGGGTAACAGTGACCGGGGACTTTATGCCTTGGGCTATCTACCTATGGCTACAGTTGTTGGGAACAGCTTCCTGAGGTATGAAAAGCAGGCAGGCTCTAATTTGCTAAAAATCTGCTTATCTGGACTATGTTTAAAATAATTTCGTAGGTAAAAATTTGAGTTTGACACCAGTAAGGCTTTTGAGCTAAGGGTCTCAGTCAACAGTGAATACATACACAAGCTAGGGACCAAGAAACATAGGTCATCTTTGATTCATATATGTGAAATAGACATTACACACACACACACACACACACACACACACACACATTCTTACAGGTTTGGAGTTATACCACATATGGTGTTTTGTAGCTTTCACAATATCGCAAACAATTTTCAGTGTCACTTGAAATCATTCTAAAACATTTTAATGGCTGCATATTATTTCATCATGAGCCATTCCTATGATTTGTTGATACCCTGTTTCTAATATTTTCCTATAGGGAGCCGAATATTTCTAATGCTGACCTACTACACACACAGATGGAGCCCTGAGGTTTTTTTTGTTTGTTTGTTTTTTTTTACCTCCAAATCTGTTTTGATTCTGAAGTCTCCTGACCCCAATGCCTGAGCTAGGGAGTTATCCGATGCGTCTTTTTATTTATTTATTTATTCAGAATTACTTTTTTTAAATAAAGAATTTGAATTTTATTTATTTATTTAAACATATTTTATTGATTTTTTACAGAGAGGAAGGGAGAGGGATAGAGAGTTAGAAACATCAATGAGAGAGAAACAATGATCGGCTGCCTCCTGCACACCCCCTACTGGGTATGTGCCCGCAACCAAGGTACATGCCCTTGACCAGAATCGAACCTGGGACCCTTGAGTCCACAGGCCGACGCTCTATCCATTGAGCCAAACCGGTTAGGGCTCCAATGCATCTTTTTAAAAAATAATGTTAGAAATCCCTTATTTCTAACATTATTTCTCATTAAAATATTTATTTACACACTTACTTGTGTGCTATTTATTTAACAATGTGATTGAAAGCCTGAGCTTGCAGATATGTTGTAATAAAAAAGCAACTGTGCTCCTCAAGCAAACATATTATGCAAAGAACACTCCATCGCATT
This sequence comes from Myotis brandtii, assembly GCF_000412655.1. Classification (NCBI taxonomy): domain Eukaryota; kingdom Metazoa; phylum Chordata; class Mammalia; order Chiroptera; family Vespertilionidae; genus Myotis; species Myotis brandtii. The sequence continues at coordinate 1,520,751 of NW_005371455.1, read as the reverse complement.
GGTCTCCTGAAGAATCCTAGGGTTTTTTTTGTTTGTTTGTTGGTGTGTTTTTTTGTTAATCCTCACCTGAGGATATATATTTTTCCACTGATTTTTTGGAGAGAGGAAGGGAGGGAGGGAGGTGGAGAGAGAGAGAGATAGGAAGGGAGCGATAGAGAAAGAGAAAGAGAAGTATATGAGGGAGACACATCGATTGGTTGCCTCCCACCCCCCCACCCCAACTGGGGTCAGGAATCCAACCTGCAACCCAGGTATGTGCCCTTGACCAGGAATCGAACTCGAAATCTTTGGGTTCACAAGCCAATGCTCTAAGCACTGAGAACACTAGCCAGGACAAGAATCCTAGTTTTAAGGTAAGAACCGACCTCATCTAGTTACATATTACTGTCTCAAATCTCCATGACCGAAAATATTTAAACAGATAGTAGCTGGGTTAGGAATGGCATTTACCCACTTTATATGATGGAAGCAAAGCACCATTTCAAATCTTGACAGTCATTTGCAAAGAGTGGATGAGCTGGAGAAGGTGGCACAATGACAGCGTGACTCCCACTTTCCTCTTTGTGTGTGTGCGTGGGGTGGGGCACGGGAGCCTTTGAATGGCAGGATGTACCGTAAGAACAAAAGCGGATCGAACAACTGCACTCCTGCACTTCGGAGGCAATTGCAGGGCTGAGTAGATATTCTCAGGGCTCTTCCCAGAGTATGACCATTTATGTAATAGGTGTTGCTTAAACCTAAAGGGAGAAAAGGAGAAAGGAAACAAGATGAGGTTTATTGCATAGTCTCTAGCGGACCATTCACAAGATCTATTTCTCCACGTAACTTAATGGAACCTCCAAAATAATCTTGCAAATTGTGCCATTTCAATGTTCGGATCAGAAGACTAGGCCTCACAAATATTTTAATAACTTCCTCAAGATCCTGGCTGACCTACACATGAACCTACATCTGAGGCTCTTCAGAAGTCTATGCTGTTTCTTTAAGATTGTACAGAGTTTCACGCCCTAACTGGTTTGGCTCAGTGGATAGAGCATCGGCCTGCAGACTGAAGGGTCCCGGGTTCGATTCCGGTCAAGGGCATATACCTTGGTTGTGGGCACATCGCCAGTAGGGAGTGTGCAGGAGGCAGCTGATTGAGGTTTCTCTCTCTTTGATGTTTCTAATTCTCTATCCCTCTTCCCTCCACTCTGTAAAAAAATCAATAAAATATATTAAAAAAAAAAAGATTGTACAGAGTTTCAAAGACCCAGAAGAGTCCACTGAAACCAACTGAGTCCACTGAGTAGGTGACCAACACCGGTCCTTGCTTCCTTTCCACCAGCTCATGCATCTACCTTTCCTGAGCGTTTTCTCCCTCCTTTTGATTTTGCATTTCTATCCCTGTTTGATGCACAGCCCCTTCATTCAGTCCTTTCTCTGCCCCGGGACGTCACTGTGGTAGGCATATGAGTATACTCCGGCCTTTCCCTTCATTTTCCAAGTCAAAACACCTGCATTCCTGGTCCTAAACTGTCTGTTTGGTACCATCCAAGGTAATCACTATTGTTATGACAAGAGCCACCTATGCCTTGGTGTTGATGGTTGCGAATACCATCGCACAGTTTCCACCAAAGAAATTAATCTCTAATGGTAGATATCTCAGTCCTTTGGCAGGTTGGTACGGCAGGATGGCTTTTGAATTGTCCTCTGTCAAAACTCAGAGCATAGTGATCAAGAACAAGAGTTTTGAGTTAGTTCGACCTGAATTCTGATATGGACTTTCCTACTTACTAGCTGTTTTACTTTCGGCAATTTATTTCACTCCGTGTGTCTCTTTTTTCCTCCATTGCAAAATGAGGGTGATGATAGTGTCTCTCTCCCTGGGTGGTGTAAGGGTCAAATGATATACTACATATAATTTGCTTAGTAAAGTGCACAGCATAAAGCTCTCAAAAATTAACTTCTATAAAGTCATATTTATAAATGCATGGGTATTTCCCCCTGAATTCACCTGATATTAGGTCCACACCCTAACATACATCTTTAACTGTGCAGTATTGACTCATCGCCAATTATGTACTTTGCATGGCTAGAGGCGCTGTGGGAATGGGGCTGTAGGTAATTTAAGGACTTTACTTTCATTCACTTTTGACTGACTTTGGGACTATAAAAAACAGATATGAGAATTTTTTGTTCCCTTATTATATTTGGCTTCCTGCTATGAAATTATCAAGCCCCTGTTTAAAATGATCTGAATGCCACAAAGTACTCCCCGGTACCATTTCCAAGTACTCAAGAGGAAATCAACAAGGTTATTGCAGACCTCTTCAGTGCTCCGTGTCAGCCCAGGGGTTGGAGGGGGGAGCCCAGGAAAGCATGGGCTCCCTGCCTCACAGCTCAGAGATGGAGTTCTCAGCCTTAAACTGCATCCTATTTCACATCCTTAGTTTTTTTTGTTTGTTTGTTTGTTGTTGTTGTTTTTTTTTCATTATGCTCCCTGTGGACTTGTCCACATGCATCTCATTTGTCCCTCCTTCTCATTATTTCTGACGTGAGCCCTGTCCAAGTGACAGAAAGTAAATCAATGATTAAGTAGATAGAAAAGCATGGACGGAGATGGGGAATATTTTGGGGTGATGGCAATATTCTGTATACTGATTGTGATGGTAGTTATGAAGACATGTAAATTTTAAAAGCTTTTTGAATGTATACTTAGAATTGGATATAGTATATATATTTGTTTAGCACAATATACATTTTACATTGGATAGTATGTAAAATATAAGTCAATAATGGTGATTAAAAAAATAAGAGGTAGGGAGCAATTTCAGGTGCCACACAATAGAGATCCAGGATTCTGACTGCATTGCAAATAAACCTGTTCATTGTTTACTGGGCACATTATTCATTCACACAAACGTTTATTCAACCACTTATTTCACACTGACCAGATGCTAGGTCAGGCGTTGGGCACACAGGACTATAGAGATGGAAGGCGACCAGGTAACCACAGCACATTTGCAGTTTTGACAAGGAGACCAACTCAAAAATGGTTGCCATGGGGCTTCCACTGGCAGGATCAGTGCAGGTTCTTGGGAGGATGTTAGGTTTGATCTGAGTACTAGGAGGAGAAAGGGTGTAGATCAGGGGTGGGCAACCCCTGGCACGCGTGCCAAACATGGCACTCCAGTAACTTTTGCTGGCACATGAAACCCTCTCTTATAATCTTCCATTTACAATTGTGAATCTTTGTTCCTAGTGATGAATTTTGTTAAGTCTCGTAATAGGAGTAGCCTGACGGATGAAAGTAGTAGCTCGTGCATATCTCTGAAGGTCACGAAATATAAACCTGATGTAAAGTCTCTGTCATCAGTGATGCAGCAGCAAAAGTCCCACTGATAATATCAAACGGAGTCATAAAGTTTTCTGTCGGACTATCAGTGTACATATATACATTAAAAATAAATGTATTTTTCATCATCATATACTGTGCTTTTGTTGCTCGAATGAATTTTATTATTTCTTCAAGGTTCTTCACATAGGTACACCTTGAGAGATATCAAGTAGGCGTAACATGTTCTCAAAAAATTAGGGTTGGCACGCAGAAGAATTTTGAGTCAGAGATTTTGCTGGTTTTGGCACGCACTCACAAAAAGGTTGCCCACCCCTGGTGTAGATGCTCTGGGCACAGGGAACAGCATGTGCAGGGCAGGGTGGTTGCTATGGCCGGAATGAAGACTACAGATGTGTGAGCAGTGACCAGTGAGGAGCAGAAAGGTGGACATAGGCCATGTGCTGAAGACCTTTGGGTTTTTGCCTGTTTTCTGTTGGGTGTAAATGAAGGATTCTCAGCAGGAGAATGGCATGCATTAATTATGGTTCCGTACAGTCATGCTAGCCTCAGTGTGGTGCATTGATTGACGGGGTCAAGCATGAGCAGAACGACCAGTTAGGGGATTGCTGAGGTCATCCAGTCGGCTAGGGATGAGAAGGTGGGGCATTTGGGGCCTGGCCTCTTGAGGATCTTTGTAATATTTAACAACCATCTTCCAGCTCCATTTGGTTTATTTCCATTGTGTTTCATTTTGCCAAGGGCACTTGGTGCTCACCCCTTACCCCCTGTGTTTTGTGAAGCCTGTCCTGCCCCCCATGTTTCTGCCTTCCCTTTTCTCTGTTCTAGACACAGGCTCAGGGAATGACATGGTTTCCTTTAGGTTTTGTAGGAAAAATGAGTCCTATTTATTTCTCCTCTGAAAGGAATGCCGTCATGGATGATTTCCCCCACTGAGGCAAAGAAACTAAGCCCTCCACTGCCTTTGAGAGCATTGGTAGAAAGCATAGTTCCTCTTTCAACCAGCTAATGTTTGCTGCGTGTCTACTCTGTGTCCCAGATTCTGTGCGGTGCTGGTGAGTGTGAGAGCTGACTTGATGAATTACCCATTTCCTCCTTCCTCCTGGCCCGCCATGCTCCCTGGCCACGCTCCCTGGCCACATGATTATTGTTCTCGTAGGTAGTCCTGGAGGCAGATTAGTCTGTAAAATGAGGTCAACCTTTTCAATTTGTTATTATTGTGTTATTCCTTGATCTTTGGGAAGATCCCTCAGCGCTGTGGAATCAGGGCCTGATTTAAATAGTTCTTTTAGAACAGAGGTTCTCAACCTGTGGGTTGCGACCTCTTTGGGGGTCGAATGACCCTTTCACAGGGGTCGCCTAAGACCATTGGAAAACACATATATAATTACATATTGTTTTTGTGATTAATCACTATGCTTTAATTATGTTCACTTTGAAACAATGAAATTGGGGGTCACCACAACAGGAACTGTATGGGGGTCACCACAACATGAGGAACTGTATTAAAGGGGTGCGGCATTAGGAAGGTTGAGAACCGCTGTTTTAGAAGAACCCTACATGTCTTTGGGTTTTGTAGGTTCCCTGCTCCAGGTTAGCCAGAGGTTCAGGTGTGGACAGCTGTTCACCCAGCTTCCTCTGTCCCCCCTCGCCAATGTGTTGGACATGGTGGCATTATAAAGGGGTAGCTAAAACAAACTGATCTTAAATTTTATTTGGAGAGGCAAAAAAATTATATTAGTAAAACAATCTTTTAAAGGAAAACAAAGTTGGATGACTTACCCTACCTGACTTTAGGACTTACCCTATCTGACTCTAAAACTTATTACAAAGCTCCAATAGTCAAGACAGTGTAGTATTGGTGACAAGAGAGACAAATGGATCAATGGAAGAATATGGAGACCCAATAAGTAACCCCACACATATATTGTCAAATAATTTATGACTAGGCCACAAAAAGAATTCTCTAGGTAAACAACCTTGACCCTTACCTTACTCCATATATAAAGGTTAACTTGAGATGGATTATAGACCAGAACCTAAAATCTAGAAATACCAAGTTATTAGAAGGAACACTGGAGAAGAACTTTGTGGCATTGGGGCAGGCAACGATTTCTTAGAGTTGATCCAGAAAGCATGAACCATTAGGGGGTCCCATTTAGAAAGAACTTGTGTCAAGATCCTTCCAGATACATCCTTCACTTGGAGACCTGGTTCCTTGATTCATTTCTATCTCTCTTGTTCGTAGCATATGGCTTTATATTTGTGGCCCCATGAACTTGTTTTAAAAGCAAGGAGTAAATTTTAACATTGAAGGCAAATCAGCTATAAACCTCCATGTAAAGTCTAATCTCTAGTAAATATCAAGCTTATTGTAATTAAAATCTCCCAAGTCAGGACACTGCCGTCTAGTGATACAAGCTGTCAGAAAGAAACCACTTACAGGCTCACACACCTTCCTACTACCAAAAAATTAAAAGAAAGAAGCATGTACCATGTTGCAGATACGTGGGGCATATTTTATATGTGGGAACCAGTTACAGAAACAGTGTTAGAGGAGGGAAGCAATAAAAACAGTACATTAATATTTTAAATGTTGGTAAAAAAAAAAAAGAAAAGAAAAGAAAAAAAAGGCACAGCCGTGTGAGGAGCAAAAGCTTAAAGAACTTCCCCTTAATAAAAATGACATTCTCAGTTATATGACCCACAGCAAATCGTCTTCAGCTGCATTTTTATTTAGCAATTTGTGTTTGGTGTTTTCACTTGGAGATGCTCCCCTATCCCATTTAATGGCAGCCTTAACATAAATTTCAAGGAGGATTGGGATGTAAAACTGTCAATTCCCAGCAGCTCATAAACTAATGAATTTAAATTTTAAATGGGGGATTTTAAAACATGTGGGGTCTGTTTTTATTATCTGATGGTGGCGACCTATAAATGCTGGGGAAGGCTCCCTTCAGAAACTAGTGATAAGAAACTTCTCTCTTCCTTCTCTTCCCTCCGTTTTCTCTTTCTCACTTTTTCCCATTCCTATAAAATATCAAACCCCAATGAATTTCACCTTTGCAAAAGGCATGGTATAAGTTGTTTTAAAAATTGGTTTGAATCGGAGACTCATAAGTCTCCTTCCCACTTTCTTTTATTCCTTAATGCGACTTTGTTCTTTCCTCTGTGTTTCATCCAGATCACTGCTCTCCTAAGAGACCGACAGAGACACACACACACACACACACACACACAGACACACACATATACACAGATGCAGACACACATGTACATACCCTGGGAACTTTGAAATCTATCAACATAGCTAAGTAACCTGAATAGAAGCACTTTTACTATCTAAGGAAATAAGTAACAAGTCCATATTTGAAAATGCAGACTAAACAGAAAAGGGTTAAAAAGGAAATAATAAAAACACTACTATCAAATATTGTTGATCTGATGGTCAAAGAAATGCATTGTGTCTTTTTCTCTCTCTTGCACCACTTGATTTCACATCCGTATTCTTTCTGTAATACCAAAAAGATAGCAACTAGATACAAGAGACAAAATATATGAAATTTCAATTTAGCTCTGTCTGATTTTCTTTGGATTTTATGGATATTTTGGTGTTTTTAGGACCTGGGAATAGGAGTTTAGGTGTGTTTCTCTTCAGGGTTCCAATGGATGGTTAGTTTGAAGGTTTAGAGTAAGTATTGAATGAAATTGAATTGTTCTTTGCCATACTTCATAACCTGATGCTATTTTATTATAGTTTAATAATTTTAGAGAATTAATGAGATTTCTTTTTTTTTCAAATAGTTCACTAAGGTTTTTTGTTTGATTGTTTGTTTTGTGTTCCTTTGGAAAGTGTCCTGAAAGTCACACTGAGGAGCGTCAGTCCTAGCTTCTCTGACTCTATTTCCCCAGAAACTAGAATAAAAGTAGCATAGCTTATGGCATGCACTTCCTGTCACTTTGTTCAATGAATAAATGAATAAAGCCCAGAAAATCTCATCAAGGAATTTACACTCTAAAGGAAAAAATTCAAAATATCTGCCAGAAAGATTTTCTGGCCTTTGTGTACATTGCCCAGGGGCCAGTGTTTCTTACTTCCAGGCTCTTGGGTCAACTCTAGGCCGGTGAGTTCGCTGGGCTTGTGACTTCAAATGAAATGGCAATCTATTTGGATTAAATGTTGGAATGTTTTAAAAGTCGAAATTTGCCCTGGCCAGGTAGCTCAGTGGGATAGAGTGTTGTCACAGTACACCAGGTTGCAGGTTTGATCCCTGGTCAGGACACATACAAGAATCAACCAATGAATGCATAAATAAGTAGAGCAACAAATCAATGTCTCTCTCATGCTCTCTTTCTCTCTCTCTCTAAAAATCAATAAATAAATTTTTAAAAATAAAAGTCAAAATTAGTAGATATATTTTATTTTCTTAAAAACTACTCCTATCCCTTGCCCTAGCCAGTTTGACTGAGTGGATAGTGTGTCAGACGGTGGACTAAAGGGTCCCTGGTTCGATTCTGGTCAAGGGTACATACCTAGGTTGCAGGCTCCATCCCCAGCCCTGGTCTAGGCATGTTCAGGAGGCAACCAATCGATGTGTCTCTTTCACATTGATGTCTCTGTGTGTGTGTGTGTGTGTGTGTCTCCCCTCCTTTCCACTCTCTCTAATATAAAAATCAATGTGATACATGTACATATAATGGAATGTTATTCAGCCTTAAAAATGAAGGAAATTCTGTCATAGGAGATATCCTTGGGTGAGGATTAACAACAACAACAACAAAAAAAACAACCCAAAACTACTCCTATCTCCAAATAGTAAAAACACACACACAAAAAAAACAGAGCTTAAAAATACCTTTATTACTACATGACTGTAATATAATTTCTCTGCTAGGTTTAAATCATTATCTTTACTTATCTGTATGTTCTAGTTTTAAATCTCTTTTGAGCAATGGAGTTTCTACTTTGTCACCTGGGAAACAATTGGACAGTCTAACCAGGATCCTAATTAGATCATGTTCAGCACAGGATGTGGAGGGCTGTCACAGACTGTTCTCTGTGGTTCCTTCCACTCAGAAGGCAACTTCTCATGCTCCCCATTTTATTGCATTATAGTTATTAGTGGGTTATTTCTGTCTTCCAGAAATGAGGGGGAATGGCTTCTCTGTGCAGTGAAGTGATTTGACTTTTCCATCACTGAAGAAATATCAGTTTTCTGATCACATCCCTCCTTTTGATCTCATGTAGGAAACAAACATGGAACTTGGCCTTTTAAGACATGATTTGCTTTGATTCTATGGAATTCTTCCACATTAATAGACCAGGGCTGTGTAGTCACCAACAGAATTTAACTTGATGTATTCCCTAAGGTCCTCCAAGTGTGAAACTATCTTCTCTTGTAAGTAGCCATTGGGAATTTTAAAATAAGTGTTTTCAGTACTAGTTTTGAAATTTCCAAATCAGAATGGACCTGGATGGAGGCATTTGGTTAATGGAACAATGGAACATCCCTTTAACATACTAAGTTTTGTTACCTGCTTCTGCAAGCTGCTGGGCTCCCACACTAGGAAGCTGAGAGTAGGTCTTTGAGGCCCTGGGTCACAGATGTGTACAGAAGAGAAAAAGAACCAATGGAGTTTCTCTAGTTACCTGCATGGGTCAGAACCAAGCAAAGATGGGAGTTGGAAATTCCAAGTATGTGATGCCAGCTTGAATATATGGGCTGGATGTCAGGGGGAAAGGCAAGGACAGACAAGCATGAAATAGGGAAGGGTCCTTCTGTTTCCTCCATTTGCAGTGAGGATGTTCTGGAAGAGCTATTTTGAAGAGCTCTGTCTGAGTCACCAGCCTTGCTAGAATGTTTTTACTTCCGGGTATGTATAATTCGCTGTGGTATCATTAGCATAAGTGACCTTGCTTCTTCTCACTTCCTATAAGAGACTTCTTCACCAAAATCTGCATGGTGTTTTTTATTGTGGGTAAAAGGCAATACGTTTTTGAATTTTTAATTTCCCTGTCAAGATCTTACAAGAAGAAATTACTCTGTGAGGTAGGGAGGGATGCTAGCAGGAGGATGGAAAGCAGATCATAATCTCTAAGTAGTAAATGCTGGCCTGCCTGGTGGTCATGTGATTTGGCAAGACAGAAAAAGCTAGGAGAGGATTTATTTGTAGCTTTTCACCTGTTTCCTCTGCACCAACCCTATCTCCTGGGCTCTCCTCAAATCATGTCTGTAAATACCTCCCCAGGTGGACCCATATTACTGAGGACGAGATGAAGGCCTCTTTGTTTGCCCTTAATCTGTGGTTTGTAATGGGGTTTAGGAGCAAGCAGGGAATACTGAGAGACAGATACAGGGAAATAGGCAAAAGAAAATCACAGGACAGGAAAGCAGGAGGCCGCCCCAGTGTCCGCCTGGTGGAAACACCACCCAGTTCAGAGCTGTTTCTCTGACACTTCTGAAGATGTTTCTGCATAAGACATTCTTGTTGACCCAGCTTACACACAATGCTTTGGTGGGGAACTGAACTTTTTAGAAAGTCCAATGTTATATTTGATTGAGTCCAAATCACTCTTTTAGGAATGCCCAACCCAATAGGCCTGGTTGATTACATGAGGTAGCACTCTTCCAAAAACTGGAACACACAATCGCAGCTCATGTGGAATTTGTCAAAGTCAACCTCAGGGGTTTTTGTAAGTAGTTGCATTGCTTACATAATTAACTAAAGGCAACTTTTATTTCTATAGAAATCATGCTTTTTGCACACTTCTGAGCTAGTGCAGGAGAGTTCTGCACGGAGTACAGTGGGGCCTTGACTTACGAGTTTAATTTGTTCCAAGACCGAGCTCGTTAAGGAGCTCGTTAATTCAAATTACTCTATTAACTCAGTGCAAAAAATCGGGCGAGAGACAGCTGGTATCTCAAAAAACTCGTTAGTCGGGACACTCGTAAGTCAAGGCCCCACTGTACGTTAATTAACTACTTAGAGAATTTCCACACTGATCCTGGTTTGTATTGCTTATTCTTTGGTTGGTATTTCCTGAGACGTTTCTATGAACAAAGCAAAGGAGATGGTCAGGGGAATAATTGCTTATATTTTGTATCCACCTCTGATGTTCTGTGATGTTAGTGGGTACAGGAATGAAGAAGAAGAACCTAAAGGAAAGTGTGGCTCCTAAGCCATGGTACTCAACAGTATGACCCATGAAAGTGACATTTCAAGGTGGAGTTTTCAGAAGAGTTGGATTCCTAAAAGAAGCAGATATCTGAGTGATTGTTCTCAAGTATATTTGAGGGATACATCCAGGTCAAATTATAAAAGACCCAAAATACTAGAAAAGAAATCCAGAGATCTTTTATGAGCAGGGAGAAGCCATTGATCACTCCAGATGTATCAATGAGGACAGGCCAGGCGAATCTGAGGTAACCAACATGCCCCAAATCTCAATATCTTGATTCAACAAGTTTTATCCTCAGTCAGACTCCATAAAGAATGTGGGTTGGCAGGGGCTCTGCTCATCATAGTCACTCAGGGGCCAAGGGTGGTCACATATCCTTGACATATGCCAAACACCTCTTCTATTCACATTCAATTGGCCAATGTAGGTAACATTTCTAAGCCAACATTAAAAAGGGGCAAAGGCATTCAATATTATCATGGGTGCAAAAAAGAGAACAGGGATGTTTCAGAACAGCTCTAATAACTTCTACTTCAGAGCCTGAGAGAGAAATGGTGATTGAAAAATAAGGCCAGTAGTGGTGCTCAGGGGAACTCTCCTGAGTCATAGATCATGAGTGAGTTCTAAAGGCTGGGGGATTTTGAAAAGGCACAATTTGTTTAAAATTTTAGAGGGATTTACTAAAGGTATTATTTCATCCCCCCTTTTTTGCATCTTGTTTGTCTGTGGATTTTGTTTTAAGCTCTGGGTTTTACCTGTATTGATAACTTACTTTGGAGATATAGGGAGAGGATTCTCTTATGAGTAGGCATAGGGCTCCCTCCCTGTTTTGCTTTTGCTCAGTATTTTTATTAATGACTTGGATTAAAGAGCAAGAAGAAGAGGGGTTTGGGGAAGGGTTGCAGTTGGTTTAATCTCCATGTGGCAAAGAGCTGGCAGGGAGGGCTGACTTCATGAGCGCAGAATTCAGAGTGATCTTGATGGGGCATGTAGGCGTATGGTTAAACTTAAGAGGGAAAAATAGCTCTGTGTGTAGATGTTTTCTAAATCACTTATATGTGCAGAGGTCTGTGAATATCTGACTTGAAATCAATTATTCTTAAATCCGTCCCTGAGGTTTTAGCTTGTTGTAAGTGATATAAGCCAAAAGTGTGATCTGACTATCTAAAAGAGCAAAGCTCATGTCAGGACTCGGTGGCTCAGTGGTTAAGCATCGACCTATGAACCAGGAGGTCATGGTTCAATTCCCCATCTGGGTACATGCAAGGGTTGTGGGCTCCATCCCCAGTGGTGGCATGCAGGAAGCAGCCAATCAATGATTCTC
>NW_005371455.1:1504657-1507823 GCF_000412655.1 Myotis brandtii | reverse complement strand
TCTCATCATTGATGTTTCTCTATCTCTCTCCCTCTCCCTTCCTCTCTTAAATCAATAAAAATATATAAAAAATAAAAAAGCAATGCTCCCTTGATAAATGAATTTGACCCAGATGCCACACAGATTCTGGCATTAGTGGGTGCTCAAAAACATCGGTCAAAGAAAAGAATGAATAGATTTAAAGAAAGGTAAGTTTTTCCTACTTTTTCTAAAAATAGCGTTCACAGGTGTAGATGGGTAACATTCCCTCCCTCTATAGGGGGAAGCTAGGCTTGTTCTAAATAATCCAAAATCACACAGACACTCATACTTCTCTTTGTGCTGATTTGAACTTTTATTTAAAAAGTGAAATGTGCAGGGATAATAAGCAGCCTAATGAGATGGTGAACTGAGTGTCATTATAAAACCCCATTAATTTGATCCAGAAATCCTTGGTCAGAGACTTGACTATTTGGACATCCCCTTGTGATACGTGGGCCATCATTTGTGAGATAGCAGTGCAGTGTGGGCGAAAGGAAACTGACATAGGAATTAAGTAATTGGACTTTGGTTCTGGCTCTACCACTTACAAGCCTTTCAGATCCTGGATAAGTTATCTAACCACTTTAACGTGTTACTAACCGAACCAGCTGACTTAGGTTAAGTTTCTTCATCTCTACGTAAAGGCTTGGAACGTGCGGGGGTGGGGGTAGCTTGCCCTGCCAAGCTCACTGTGGAGGAAGCCGAGAGAGATAATGTATGGGAAAGCATTGGATAAATTGTGAAGCATTTTTAAAAGATAGGAAGCATTGTAGTGGCATTTTTCCAGTGGTCTCAAGAAACTGATTTGATTGTGCAAGTTAACCATACTACTGGGAGGCCAGGATTACCAGCATTTCTATCAGAGACTTTTCAAAATAAATGCAGTGACTCAAATGAGTTTCTAGATGATGCTTTGAGGATTACTAATGGAGCAGCTATTCTGAAGCAGTCAGGCCCACCGTCCCGTGGCCTAATCCTATTAGAAGGCAGGCTAGACACCACTTGTTTTGCTACATCAACCTTCCTTTGGCTGATACTAGTGGCCTTTAGGCCTGTTAGAAAGGGCACTCGGAGCATTTGGGAAGGCTTTGCGCTGAGTCAGCAGCCACAGACTGGGCTGCACGCTCCCTTCAGGGCGCAGAGAATTCTGTGGCAGGCTTACTACGTGTGTCCTGAAGGGAGAGTAAAAATTACAAAACCGAAAGCCTAAATGATATAAGGAGGCAGGCACTATGTTTCTTATGAATAAAACATATCAAATCGAATATTGTGTCCTGAAAAATAGGTAGAAATGGCAGGGGATGCAATATATGCCAATTTCCAGTAAGAAATCCAGTTACAAGGAAGCAGGTTCAATCAGGAAGGGCAGCAGTCCATAACCAGGGGCAGGCTCGCATAAGCAGCCAGTGGATGTCTCTGTGGAGGCAGGCCTGTCTGTCCTTCCTTCTGGTTGGAAGTAGCCTTCATGGAGTAGGCACGTTCACCGAACTGTGGGCAGCTCTCTGGAGTGATCAGGTTTAGCAACTGCAGGGGAATTGGAGGTGCTCTGAAGTGGCATTTCTTATACATTAATGTGCCTGCGAGTACATTCCAGGTCTCTTTCATTAAATCTGGGCTGGGGCCTGACACCAGCATTTGTAACAAGCTCCAAGGTGAAGCCCAGAGGGCTGGTTCACAGACCCACTTGGAGTCCTAAGGGAGTCCCCTTATTTCCAGTCTGGCATAAAGGCGTGTTGTAGTCTGTCTGTCTGTCTCTGTCTCTGTCTCTCTCTCCCCCCATTCCCCATAGTCATTTGGGTACAACAAAAAATTATTATGGAGTTTTAAGAAGAAATATATACATAGCGGGGATGATTGATGCAAGCACTGATCACTTCAGACCCTCTGACCACCCAGTTCTCAGGGACAGTGAGCTACCCGTTCGGAGACCCCTCTTGTCCATAGTAATTCTCCGCCTCTTGGATGTGACTCTGCTATTCCAGGAGCATGAGAACTCTTACACCTCGGAATGCACCACGGAGCTCAGAAAAGCTCACAAATCAGGATGTCATCGTCCAAATACTATTTTCTTGGAGGAGAAATAAAACTCCTTTTAAAGCTAAAATTGATATGCGTGATAATAACTGATGATAATGCCTGCCACGTATTGCGGGCTCTCTATATATACTATGTTTTTTAATGAAATCGTCTTATTTAATGCATACGTGAATCCTATAATATAGATACTGTAAGTTTTTATATCTTACAGACAAGGAATGAAAGCCTGATGCCAAAGCCAGGCCTCTGAACCACATTGCTAATCTCCCTCTTAACCCATAAATGCTTTGTCTCTTAGTGGTTATTTGCACACAGACAAGCCAAGGGATCAGCATACAGTTGTAGAATCAGTGGACATAAAATTATTAATTTGCCATAGCTGGTTTGGCTCAGTGGGATAGAGCATTGGCCTGCAGACTATAGAGTCCCAGGTTCGATTCTGGTCAAGGGTTGCGGGCTTGATCCCCAGTGGGGAGCATGCAGGAGGCAGCCTACCAATGATTCTCTCTCATCCTTGATGTTTCTATCTCTCACTCTCCCTTCCTCTCTGAAATCAATAAAAAATATATTTTAAAAATATTAATTCAACAAGCCTGTGCTATATCTGTCTTAGTCTCTTTGGACTGTTATAACAAAATGCCAGGGAATAGGAATTTATTGCTGGTAGTTCTGGAGACTGGGAGTCCAAGGTCATGGAAGCAGCATGGCAGCATGAGGGCCCTTTTCCTGATTTGTAGCTGGTACCTTCTTGCTTTGTCTTCACATGTTGGCAAGAGCTAAGGAGCTCTCTGGGGTCTCTTTTATAAGAGCACTAACCCCATTCGTGAGGGCTCCACCCTCCTGACATAAGCACATCCCAGAGGCCCTTCCTACTAATACCATCATCTTTCAGGGCTAGAATTTCAACATGAATTTTGGGGAGACACATATATTCAGATCATAGTGACATCTTTTTACAGTAAGCTATTATACTTGGAATAAATGCATATAGTTTTTGTTTTGTTTTTAAGGAAACCGTCTAGAGTGGAAACCAGCTAGAGTGGATCTTGAAAGTTCTCATCACATGTACACAAAAATTGTAACTATGTATGGTGACAAATGTTAACTG
>NW_005371455.1:1467416-1504177 GCF_000412655.1 Myotis brandtii | reverse complement strand
TCACTTTACTTAACCCCGTTATCTCCGGCCTGATTTGACCATAGAAACTTTCTTCCCTGGAAGCTGGATGATGTGTTACCCTCCCTAGGAGGCCCAGGGAATGTTCTTCGGGAAACACTGTTTTGGAGGAGGCACTTTACGTCTCCTTGGCTGTTTTTTCCAAACTTGTCATTTCCCTAGTGGAGGAGTCCTGGAAATTCAGGGCCTCACAGTGTGGGCCAGTTTTCAAATCTTTTCTCCTAGAATTGTGAGAGCAAAAGTGGGAAGGCTATCTGAAGGGGAAGGGACACCAGTGACCATCTCTTTCTCATTTTCACAAAGGGCTTCTCTGGGTGACAAGAAAAGGAGATGCCAACAAAGCCAAGACCTGGGCCAAAGGATGTGCGGGCCATTGGCATGTCAGTCTTCTCCCCCCGTTTTCTCTCCTCATCCCAGCACTTTCCTTTGCATTTTTAAAAATATATTTTTATTGATTCAGAGGAAGGAAGGGAGAGGGAGAGAGATATAGAAACATGAATGATGAGAATCATTGATTGGCTGCCTCCTGCACATCCCTTACTGGGGCTGGAGCCCAAACCCAGGCATGTGCCCTGACCAGGAATCGAACCATCACCTTCTGGTTTCATGGGTCCATACTCAACCACTGAGCCACACTAGCCTGGCTCCCTTTGCTTTTCTTGGGGTTCTTCATACTCAACTTGGTCTCCCAAGCTATCCTTTCCTTGCTACTGCCTAAATATCTCCACAGGCACGTTTCCTGTTAAGGGTTTCATTTCTCTTGACCATGGTAAAGCAGAGAACAAATAATCACATGGTGGGAAAATCCTCTGCAAGGGCTCTGATCTTCACTTTCTGGCTCTATTTTGTAGGGAAAGCACCATTTAGCCTCCACCATTGCAAGCGTGTTGTGAACAACCCACCACCCCACTCTTATTTCCCGTTCTCTTGGTCAGACCTTGCTTTAGGGAAGATCTAAGGAGCGCTTTCTACAAAGTTCTCATCTTCCCAGCCAGAAGTTACAGACTTTCCCAGGTAAACAAAGAAGTTGTCTTTGTGAAGTGAGATGTGTGGATCTCTGGGGTGCTCCAAACTGGGGGACTTTCATTCCCCTTGATGTCTGTCTGATAGGTATTCTCTATCGCCCAGGTGGGGTGTTCAAATGTTGACACACTAGAAAACAGTTTTGATCAGCATGGACTTTCAGGGTGTCCTCAAGAGGGGTTTCATATCATAACTTACAGGGTAAAGTGAAGAGGCGGTGATGACCACAGTGGAGAAAGATTCCTTTCTGTGTGGGAGTGTGTGCATTTCGCTTGTTGAACACACACTCAGTTTGTGTGCATGTGTGTTTGCAGGTGCTCAGTGTGTGCTTGTGTAAGCCATATGGCCAAGAAGAGAGGAATTAGCTAGACAAATAAAGAAGGAACAGACCCCAGCCTCCCACTGTCACCATCACCAAGCAGTGTTGTACCAGGCTCACAGGGATGTCTGGGACAGAAGGAGTCTGGGAAGCACTGTCTTGGGTAATAAATGGAACGCTAGCTGTTGTGAATTTGTTCTTAGATCCAGAGCATGATGATGCCTGTGAAGTACATCACACGTAGCTATCAGGCTCTGTGCATATTCAGTGAAGCAGTATGTTCAGTTCTTGAACCTTATTCTAAGCATTTGTGTGAGTATAAGTTCAAAGTTGTCATAAAACAAGTTCAAGTTTATATAAGAACTGGGGCCTAGTGCACGAATTCGTGCACCTTGAAAGGAACTGTGGGCCACAAGGCTGTGGTGGGCACAGGGGCGGGTCTCAGCCCATCCTCCACAGCCCTGCCTGGCCCTTCCCACCGTGGCCCCCCCGTCCCTTGTCTGCCGGCAGTCCCGCTCCCACGGGCTGACAGTGTGGAGCAATTGGGGCTGGCACCAGCAGCGGGTGCAAGTGGCAGCTGCTGCCCCGATTGCCCCTCAGGAGCAACGGGAGGTGGAGAAGCCCTGTGGGGCGATCAGGACCAGCAGCCACTGCTCACACCTGCTGACAGTGCTGAGCACTCGGGGCCAGCACCGGCCACCGGCAGCAGATGCAAGCGCCCGGCAGGACCACGGTGCATGGGAGCAATGAATTTTCAATAACCACCAGAGCCTCGCCTCGATGACAGCAACTGGTGTCCCACCTTGGTCTGGCGCCCCCGCTCACCTACTCCACCATCCTGCCACAGCCGATGCCCGCCATGTTCCATGCTCTGCCACCTGCTGCCAACACCCACCATGTTCTGCACGTGCCCCCTGGTGGTCAGCACAAGTCATAGTGACCGGTTGTTCTATTGTTTGGTTGTTCCATTGTTCGGACTATTTGCATGTTAGGGTTTTATATATATAGATAGGCTTCCTTATTGTCAGAGATATGCAGAGATGGAATAGACAGCACTGTGAGGCTGAAAAAATCCATCTGTAGGGCTCTTTGATATGAATATAATAGAAGAAATCCCAGCATCCGATAATAAATGGATCTTTTAAGGTTTCCAAAGGCTGAGGTCTGTCTTTTTTATTTGTAACTTTCTTCTTGGGGTGCACTTTCTCAACATTTCAGGTTGGATTCCCAGGATTGGATAAGTAGGATAAATAGGATGTCAGTAATGGCCGAGGGAAGAATTATCTGCAGAGAATGTTCTAAAATCAAAAGTATTGCTTTGCTTTAAATGTTGGGTCTATTCTGTGTCTTCACAAAGCTCAGGAGTTTCATTAACATATATGAGTGGTGGAGAGGTGTAACCTCATCTAAACTTCAGCATTAGATTCCAAGTAGCTTCAAAGGTTTGATTAAACATACTTATAATAATTAGATTCAAAGCTTTTGGAACTGCAGCAGATTTTTTCTTCTTTTTTTTTGAAGGATTCAGCATCTAATAAAGTAAAATAAATTGCAAGGCTCGTGGTCAGTGAATAAGCACTTTTGTAGCTTAGAGCTCCAATTTATCAATAGGACTTGTTACTATTTGGGCTTGTTTTCTAGCTTTCTTTGAAGGTTTAAGGGTCGTTGTCCACCCACACATCAGATGTAGTCCCAGGCTATTATGAAAAGAAATAATTATTTTTCCAAGGTCTGCAGAACCAGATTCAATTTTTGAAAACTAGCTGATATAATGGCTTGTGTGCTACCCATCTGTCAAAAACGCTAAGACGTGTGGGGAGGTTGCAAAAATAATTGGAGGACCTGGTGATACCTGAACGGGCCTGGGCTAGAGTTAGCATGCTGCTCCCTGTCAACAGTCTGAGGTAAATTAGGTGGAAACTGGGCACCTGGGCTAGTGCCAGGACAGAGCCTAGGGACCTAGTTGGATTGGGGAGGGAGGGTTATGCCAGGCACATCAGGAGATGCCAAAAGAGTAAGAAGTGTCAACTGTGAGGGGCTGGGGTAAGAGCAGGGAGGGGCAGCTAAGGGTAGCAGGTATCAGGGACAGTAGAAAAATGGAGAGCGATGTAGTTTGAGGTCTAGGGTTTAAGCCATGCCTACTGGTCACCAGTAAGTGTGGGCCCTTGGAGCTGGAGCAGTCAGCTGGTTTAGAGAAGCAAGAAAGGACAAGAGGAGAGCATAAGCTAACTGATTTTCACGAAACCTCTGTAAAGCCTCTGGCCATCCTCAGTTTTGGGATGAGCTGAATTTTTGTTATAATAATGTACAGTTAGCAACACCCCAGTGTTGGTTGCCTTGATGTTCTTTTTTATCCACCAAGAAGTCCTGCTGCTCACAAGTGGGTCTGATTCATTTTTGTCTCTAGCCACCACCACAAATCCTCCTTAGGCAACACCCCAGTGTTGGTTGCCTTGATGTTCTTTTTTTATCCACCAAGAAGTCCTGCTGCTCACAAGTGTGTCTGATTCATTTTTGTCTCTAGCCACCACCACAAATCCTCCTTAGTAATAGGGTGTGTGTGTGTGTGTGTGTGTGTGTGTGTGTGTGTGTGTGTGTGTGTGTAAATCATGGTCTACCCTGCATTCGGACTGATTTCCTTCTCTGTTACCTTCAGTCCCCTTCAGTGGAGCATCTACAACCCTTTCTTCCTCTGGTTTCTGCTCACAAGAGACCACGAGGCAATGGCTTCTTACTACCGGTCTGCACAGCTGCAAGTACATAGTTGCATAACACATGCTTATTGGAGGATAGCACTGGCCTGTCCTCATCAGCAGGCATACCAGACAGCTCTCTCTGCTCTGAGTAGCAAGCGGAAACAGTGTTATAAATTCAGTAGAAGAAAATCAGGCATGCGCCCATCACCATCTCCTCCTCCCTGGCTCCTGAAACTTGCCATGTGGTTTAGTTGTGTGTTCTTTAGGTTTCCAGTGGATTTTTCTTTGAAGTGATGAAATGCTTAAGGTAAGAAACTCCAGTTGACAATTGCTCTTCAGTAACATGAGAAAAGAAGTGTTACGGTCTTTGTTTCATTTTAACACTTTTTTTTTTTACCATGGAGGATTGTCCATCCAGCCCCACTAACCTTTCCAGGAATAGAACATTGTTGCCATGGTAACACATTGCTTAATCAATAGTCTAGGAAACAATCGCAGCCACTTCCTACTGGCCTCGCTGTTGCCGCTGTTGCCGAGGTCTCTCCTGGAGGAGACCCTGTCGTTTCCTCCAGCTCCCATTGTCTTGACAGCTGCTGTCCCATCCAGAGGTTCTCCTGGAGCTGACCGAGATTAATTCCGAGGTTTTAGAGGACAGACAGTAAAGGCCAGAGAACCTGTTTTTAAAATTAAATCTTCATTGGATTATGAACATCTATATGGTATAAACCCTGTTTTCAAATGCAAAATTAAAGACAGGAATCTATTCATGCGTTTGTGATGTTATGCTTAAAGGAATTGTGGCCATGTTTTTGGTTGTCAAACCACAGATTCCCTGAGAACAAATTTTGACAAGATAATTTCCTTTTTCTACCAGTTTTACTACTTACAGCCTGATTTGGACTCCAGAAAAAGCTAATGAGATTTTGGGTTGCATTAATAGTTACACGGGAGAAGGAAGTTGTGCGCCTGCCTAGGGACAGTACGCCAGATGCTGTGTTCACATATGAGTGTGCCTATCACAGGCAGTGTTGATAATCTGGAAGATTATCAGACGAGAGTGAGCAGAGGTGAGAAGTGGTTGGAAATCGTTTCTTATGAGAAACAGTTGAAGCATCTCAAATCATTCATCTTGGAGATGTGTTTACTTTGGAGAATCATGTTAAATACCTTTGGACATTGAAAAGATTGCCATGTGGACTGGCTGGTGTGGCTCAGTGGTTGAGCTTTGACCTATGAACCAGGAGGTCACGGTTGGATTCCTCATCAGGGCACATGCCTGGGTTGCAAGATAGATCCCCAGTAGGGGGCATGCAGGAGGTAGCTGATTGATGATTCTCTCTCATCATTGATGTTTCTCTCTTTCCATCTCCCTTCCTCTCTGAAATCAATAAAAATATATATTTTTTAAAAAAATAGAAGATTGCCATGTGGAGGAGGGATTTAATACTATATGGCATCTGAGTTTCAGGGTGATGTGTACTAAATGAAGTTTTCAGGTCAATTGAAAGTACTTTCAGCAGATGCATTCCCACTTCATGTACTGGTGCATTCATTACAGTAATTTAACTTAGGTTTTCATTCTCTTCTTCAGAAAACCTATTTAGTCAAACTATGCTCTGGGAACCGCCTGCTAAAGAATTATGGGGAGGGGGTAGGATAGGTGAGAGGGAAGGTAAATATTCAGATTCCTGGGCCCAACCCCAGACCTACTGTATCAGAGTCTTAGGGTTTGTAGCCCTTGAATCTGCTTTTTGCACAGGCTTTACTGATGCTTACTGAAGTTTTCAAACACTGCAGCTCCCCCATCCTGAATCTAGCAGTCTAATCTTTCCACAAACAGTGCTTTCTTCCCTGGTTGGAGAACTTACTGTTGGTTCCTCACCAGAAGTTGCAAGGCCCTTGGTGATAATCTTGCCTTGTCTTGCGTGCCTCACCTTAAAATGTTTTCTCCAGTCACCATCGGGCCTGTCCTTCAAGTCCTGGTGTCTTCATGGAGCTTCTTCTAGCACTTCCTCTATTTGCTTTTCACAAATCTTGGAATTATTCTAGTCCAGCGGTTCTCAACCCGTAGGTCGCGACCCCTGAAAATACATCCACCCCATCCTGAATCTAGCAGTCTAATCTTTCCACAAACGGTGCTTTCATCCCTGGTTGGAGAACTTACTGTTGGTTCCTCAACAGAAGTTGCAAGGCCCTTGGTAATAATCTTGCCTTGTCTTACCTGCCTCACCTTAAGATGTTTTCTCCAGTCACCATCTGGCCTGTCCTTCGAGTCGCGGTGTCTTCATGGAGCTTCTTCTAGCACTTCCTCTATTTGCTTTTCACAAATCTTGGAATCATTCTAGTCCAGCGGTTCTCAACCTGTATGTCGTGACCCCTGAAAATACGTCCTGCATATCAAATATTTACGTTATGATTCATAACAGTAGCAAAATTACAGTTATGAAGTAGCACCGAAAGTAATTTTATGGTTGGGGGTCACCACAACATGAGGAACTCTATTAAAGGGTCGCGGCATTAGGAAGGTTGAGAACCACTGTAATCTAGTCAATATCAGAAAACGACTCCATTACACATTGTATGTTTTACTGTCACTTGCGCATGTGGGTTTCTTCTCCCCAACAGGTAAGAAGGGTGTCTGAAGCAGGTGGCATAGTGCCAGGCCAGGTTATTTCATAAACATGGTGCTTGAAGGGTCCATTTAGGACATTTAGGTTAACGCACCGTCCAAGGCTTCCATCTCTTGTACCATTCTGATCCAGCGTTCCCACCACTGTTGATGGGATCCTACAACCTTCTGATCACACTCCTTCCATCTCCATCTTTGGGTAAGTTTGACTTGAGACATTTCTTCATTGTTGTGAGTGAAAATTATTTTCTTTCTAGCTTCCATTTGTCAGTCCAGGATTCTCCTGGCATCTTCACAGAACAGACTTAATAAATACCTGCTATAAAAATGCATTCTCGTGCCCCATTGTTTCTCCCAGGCCTCATTAAAGGCGCTCTCCTGATGTGTTTATGGGACTTCTTGCTGGAATACGTCTGATTAGAAAGGAGCATATCTTTTGGTGGGAAGTAAAATATCCAAGTGAAAACATTTTTTGATAACCGTCTAGTGAATATCCCAGAGGGTTTTTAATAGCTGTGATATTCTCCTTTAGCATATTAACCACCACAAGCAAAAGGTTTTGCAAATGTCCATCCTGATGCATTTCCCTCCAGGATACATGCATGGTGGCCTTTCTAAAGAGAGTCGTGATAGCCGGATGACAGCCCACGCTGTCACCTAAGTTCTGCCCGTGCTAAATCGATAACATGGAAACTGTTGACACTGTACATTAGGATTTGAATCTGCCAAACCATTTCACACTGACTCATGGCATTAAAAATAAATACCACACCTATGGCAATTTTCACTTGAGCTGATGCTTTTTTAATGATCTTCTTCTGAAACATTCGTTCAAAAACCTAAAATATATACGTTTGGTTAGCAAAGTGTCTGCCTGGAGCCCAATCCCAGTACTCCTCCAAGGGTGCAAGGAGGCATCATTGAATACAAAGGACTTGGGTGGTAATCCAGGTGCCATCTTTCATGTGCCAAAGGGCAGCATCAGCGGGAACTGGCTCCAAAGTCTGCCCTCTGCATCAGGGCAGGTACAGGGGGCATTGCTTCTCTGATTCCTCCTGTGACCAGTGGTGTATTTGAGGGACAGTCGGGTGACAGATGCACTAGAGAAAGGAGTTGATTGTGTTCTGGAAGAGCTTCAAGCACCTCGTCACTAGGCCTCTGTGCTGTGGGTGCAAGAAAGCAGTTCTGTTCTTTTCTTCTTCACCCCATTGGCGAGGGAGGGATCCCACCCTGGGGTGCTGGGGAGGCTGGGCTTCCTAGACTAGGGCAGTTCCATTGTTGTAGGTTCTTCTAGGACCGTGCAGTATTTCTGCATGTTATTGCTCATAGTTGGTCATTATCAAGTTATTTTTGTGGTTCCTGGGTTCATTTCTGTCTCACCAGTCAGCTCACCGAGGGCAGAGATGGCGCTGTGGATGGTTGTTTGCACTCCTGAGCCGTGGCACCTCTGACACTGCCTAGTGCCTGAGAGGAAGCTGGCAGTCAATGGATATCGGCTGAATTAATGAAAGTGTCTATTCGGTATTTGCATCAGCTTCACAATGTTTCTTACATCTTCCTCTTCCCAGTGCCATGTCCAGTTCACCTTCTGAGTCTGGCAATGGGCTCTAGGAGGCAACACCGTGCCACCCCCTCTGCCCTGTCCCATGTGCTGCTGCCACACACATCTGGTCCAAATGATTTGATGATGTCACTCTGAATGGTGCTTTCCCCTATGAATACCTGGATCTCACAGATGTTCAGGCATAGGCCTGCCCCATTTTGTTAGATATCCAACCCTCAGTCCACTAAAGCAGCGGTTGCCAACCGGTGGTCCACAGACCACTGGTGGTCCGTGAGGTCCAAAAGGTTGGCAACTGCTGCACTAAAGGACTAAAGAGCAGTGTGCAGGATAAAAGAATGAATGAGGCACAGTGCCATCTGCAGATACCCTCCCAGGCAAGGACAGGGGGAAGCAGACCTAGAAAAATAGTCATGACCTAATGCATCACCGTGCTAGTCCAGGAATACGGCCAGTGCCCTTGGGCGACGGAGGAGGGGGAGACTCCTTCAGTGGTTCTGTACTGAGCTTGTGGGCGGGGCCCTGTGCTGCTACTCTACACTGCCATTAATTTGCAGTCTCACACGGCTGACTTTTCTGTTCTAGATTCTCACTATCTCCTCACTAGTCATCTCAGGCTGCCAAACACAGCCCTACAGACAGGGTGGCTTCAACAACAGACGTTTATTTTCTCACAGTTCTGGAGGCTGGAAGTCCAACATCAGGGTGCAAAAAATGCAGTTTCTAGTGAGGGCTCTCCTCCTGGCTTGCAGATGGCCACCTTCTCATTCCGCCCTCATGTGGCCTCTCCTTTGCGTGTGTGCATGTGGCAGAGAGAACTTTGGTGCCTCTTCCTCCTCTTATGAGGACACCAGTTCTATTGGATTAAGGCTTTAGCCTTATGACATCCTGTAACTTTTATTACCTCCTGATGGGCCCTGACTATACTGGGAGTTAAGGCTTTAACATAAGACTGGGGGTGGGCACAGTGCAATCCATAGTAATCACCATATGTACCTGCTGTGGCTCCTGCTGGTTTATGTCCTCATCTAACTGACCTAGTGTTCCTTGACTTACGTGTCCATTACTCTGAGCATCTGCTAGTGATTTACATGTGCTGATATCTTCAGAGTGTATGCACACCCCTGCGTGAGGTCTACTCACGGTCACTGTGTCTACTGTGACCCTGTGCAGTTCACATAACCTTTTCAAGCCTCTGACTTATGAAGAGTAATACTAGATTGCCTACCAGACAGGTCTTTGAGGTGGCGTGGGGGGCTTGAATGCACTCACATATGCAAAGCACTCGGCCTCGTTCAAGCGTATACTTGTTGCTGGTCAAAGGGCCGTTCCCCACACAAACCCCTGCCTTTACTGCTCTTTTTCGACTAAGCTCCTAGAGGACGTGCATTATGCCTCCCTTTTTCTCTCTAATTCCCAATAAAGATGCCTGAGCCAAAGCCTGCCAGATGGAATGCCAGACTGAAGGCAAAGATGGTAGAGGAGAAAGACCAAATCAAATGAGAGAAAAAAAAAGAGCAGTGTGCAGGGGACTCTCTATTGTGCAGAGAATTTGCAGCCAGGAGCACTAGAGAAACTTCTAACAGAGAGCAGACCTTCCCCTGGCGCAACACAGTTCTGTTTGTTGTTCTCCCAGTCATTCATGAGG
Organism: Myotis brandtii; assembly: GCF_000412655.1. Lineage (NCBI taxonomy): Eukaryota > Metazoa > Chordata > Mammalia > Chiroptera > Vespertilionidae > Myotis > Myotis brandtii. The sequence goes on along the minus strand of NW_005371455.1, from coordinate 1,494,283 downwards.
AATATCTTTGCTTTGTTCTGGGTCATTTACCTTGCATTGGAAAGATGCAAAATGAATTAGCCCGGAGGACAGGAGTGGGGGGATGATTTGTGTTAGTGGTTTCTGAGATATGATATTGGGATGCAACCATAATAACCAACACATTGAAAAGTTAATTCAGCAGGAGTAATTCGGGGAAGTAATGCAACTTATTTGTCACTAAGGAGGACTGCATAGCCAAGTGATTTCTTTATGCATTTTAAAGTGTTTTTAAACCCTTGGGTAGCTAGAGTCAATTTTTAAACATGTTTCCTCATTAATTTTCAATTTGTAAATGCACATTGTACAGGAGTGTTTTCATCATCTGGGGAGGCTGCCTCGCAGATGGCTCTGGTGCGACCTAAAATTCCAGTGGCTGTAATGAATCAGAATGGATGGGGGGAACTTGCCGGGAGATTTGCTGATTGTCAACAGTTTTTCAGCTTTGCTGCTGTTCCTGAGAGTTTAGTGCTGCTTAAAAATGAAAGGAAACCGATTGCAGTGGGGGCTGTCAGGGCCAGGACTTGCCTAAATGAAATAACTGTGGTCAGCTCCTTGCTGTTCTATGTGGAATTCTTTCCTGGGAGAACACACCGGCAGAACCGTTGGTCATGTTGAATCAGGTGTACGTGTAGAACAGCAAGTCGTCAGCGCTCCAGGCCTGCACATGGCCGGCCATTCCATGCCTGTCGGTTATGCTGCATGTTGATGTCCCAATGAAAATGCAAGGCCTAAAACTAGATGCTCTTTTGCATTATTGATGCCGGTGCAGTGTTCTCCTTCTTTGCCCCCAGAGGTTAAGAATTGCCTGGGTAGGCCTGGCTGGTGTGGCTCAGTTGTTTCAAGCACCATCCCATATACCAAAATGTTGTGGGTTTGATTCCTGTTCAGGACACATACGTAGGTTGCAGGTTCGATCCCCTTTCGGAGCATGGATGAAAGGCAACCAATCAATGTTTTCTCTCTCAATCAGTGTTTCTCTCTCCTTCTTTGTCTATTTCTCTCCCTCCCTCCTCTCTTTGTCTTTCTCTGTCTCCCTCGACCTCTCTCTAAAATCAATAAGCATGTCCTTGGATGAGGATTAAAAAAAAAAGAATTGCCTGGGTATTCTCTAAAATCAATAAGCATGTCCTTGGATGAGGATTTAAAAAAAAAAAGAGTTGCCTGGCTACAGGATTTATCAGATGAATTAATCTACACCTATACCTGTTAAAGCTTGAATTTAAGCCCAAGCCGGTTTGGCTCAGTGGATAGAGCATCAGCCCACCAACTATAGGGTCCCAGGTTCAAGTCCTATTAGGGGCACATACATCAGTTTCAGGCTCCATCTCAGTGCGGGAGGCAACCAATCAATGTGTCTCTCTCTCATGGATGTTTCTCTCTCTCTGTCTCCCCCCCTCCACTCTCTCTAAAAATCAATAAAATAATCCTCCAGTGAGGATTAAGAATGACAACAAAAAAAAGCTTGAATTTAAGATGCATCTAGAAAGCCAGGTTTACAACTAATAAATCCACACATGGAGCCTCCACCGCTGCATCTCTGAGCGATGATCCTTTGTGCATTGTACCAGGCAACCTGCACTCAATGCTGCGCACAGAGCAGAATAGGGTCTTGCCCACAAGTTAGACCCACGTGTTGTCTCACTGACTACATCTGTGGCCTTGAGCGAATGAGTGAGCCTGCCTGAATTTTGGTTTTCTGAAGAAGGGATTGCAGGATGGAATAGCCCATATAACCACCCAGCACAGGAAGTGCTCCACAAATAGTCCTTGTTTCTTGGTACCTTACTGTCCTCCTTCTCTGCCAGGGGCGCTCCCCTCAGCTCCTGCCCAGGCTGCGCCAACCTAAGCCCCAGCTTTTCGAAGAGTCTCCACCATCAGTCCCTGTTTTCTCAGATTAACACTTCTCAGCAAGGCCTGGCACCTGCCTTGAGCTGACAGATGCTTGCAACATCAGATTCCTAATGATGCTGAGGATCTCATGGGGGCTCCAGGAGGAGAGCCACGTGCAGAACGAGGCCGGAATATTCACCGTCAGGTTGAAGAAGCATCCCGGTAGGAGTCTCAGCCCTGACTCGAGACACACACAGCTGGTCCTGTGGGGGTCCCGGCAGGGAAAGTCCCTCTCCATCCCCTGGTTGGAGCGTGTGTGGATGTGGTAGCTGTGCTGAGTGTGATATTAACAGCAGCCCGCGGGGCTCATCTTCCACCACACTGTGCACCATTCACCTTCATCTTCTCTGACCGCAGAGCACCAGGCTGTGCCCTGTGGCCCAACCGCCAAGTGGCTTGCCTGTCCCCGGGCAGTAGGGAGAAGAAAATGAATAGTGCACCAGCTGGATGCGAGTCCTTGAATGTGTTACTCCCCCCAGAACACTTTTCGTTCGAATGAGGACAAAGCAGAGTGGAAAAGCCAGCAGCAGGAACCCTCTGCCCGAGGGACAGCGAATATTAGGACCCCAGACGGGAACTATGGTTGAGTAGCTGGAGCTCCTGGACCCTGAGAAAGGTGGCGCCGTGGCCGCCCTGTCCTGGCTCCTAAGCTGCCACCTGGGACCACTGGGTTCCTCACGCAGCACGTCTGTGGGTACAGGCCAGTGCTGGAAGAGCAGAACCCACACTAACAGCCCGTGCAGTGGCCTCTCTGCCCCTCCCCCACCCTGTTCTTGGCCAGCTGACTCTCAGAAGTCCCCTGTCCCTGAGGATGGCGAATGCTTGCGTTGCCACTTTCCACTCTCCCTTGCCTGGCAGATGCCACTGCTGCAGCACAGTCTACTTCCCTGCTGAGCCCACGCAGGGACTCAGCGTCCTCCCCGCCCCGCCTCCCAGGCAGCTGTTACTGCCCGTCAGGTTTTACCAGTGGGATGAAAGAAATGTGCCTTCCTGGGGTATGGTTTGCGGATCCTAAGTAGAGTGGTCCGAGGACAGAGCATTGTTCCATTTCACTGATGGGAAACCCACTGTAGAGAGGTCACGTGGCTTCACCAGCGTTACCCAGACGGTCCGTTGGAGAAGGACAGCTCAGCCTGGAGTCTGACGTCTCCATATCCAGAGTTTTCTGCTCTATCCAGCTGCCTCCCTGAAGCATGGTGTTGTGCTGTTTATCACATACCTAAGTAGATGTAAATACAGAGATAGTCCTCAGGGTATGGGTTTTCAGTTTAAATAAAATGGCTTTCCTTAGTTCAAGACTTGGCTTAGCAACCGAAGGACTCACCAGAGACACCTCATCACATCCTCATGTTTGAAAGCTGCCTTTAGCCTCTGAGGACCTTGAGCAGTGAAATCAACATGCTGGTTTCAGTGGTGGCAGCGTCTCCGGGAGCCCCGGGTTTCGATGTTTCTTACCGGATTGAATGATGATGTATGGCCAGGCTTTTTGACAACCCCCTCCCCCCCCCCAGGTCCTCTCTGCCATGCAGAGCTTCCCGTCCCTAGGCCACCGCGCATTGTGACTGGGGGGTATACTTTCAACACGTTTGATATTCCCAATTCCGGGAAGTGACCAAGCGCAGCATAATGTTCTCTGCTCCTCCCAAACCTTCTGCTTGGCATGGTTATGTGTGTTCTGCTCTGAGCATGACTCTCCAACTAAATAACCCAATTTAGGAGTATTCGCAGGAGCTTGTCCGTGAACTGGGCTGGTGTTCAAAGCCTAACTCCCCGGGGTTCCCCTGGCTACCCTCCAAGGTGCCAGCTACATGCTTTCTTGTTTTCCCTCACCACAGCTCCAGTTCTCATCAGCTTAAAATCTAACTCAAGCCACGATTGCCCGTCACTGTCCCTGGTTTGCCCAGCCCGCATTCACCATTCCCTTCTCTGAGTTAACATAGTAAGCATTTGGACAAAGGCTGCTGCTTACAATTGGGTGTGGGTGTATTGCACTCCGGAGGTGCCATTCACATTGTTGTCGTGTAGATTTTTCCAGTTGTTACTACAGTGTTCCAGGAGATGATGGCACAGTGCCTGAAGCGGGGGCACTTTTTGTTAAGTCCCACGGAGGTGCCATATTAAATAGTGGCAGAGCTACCACCAATTCCAGTTGCCCGGACGCCACTGATGGGTATCTTATGCTCCACTATAGGGCACACACCTTGTGGTCAAGAAGGAAACAATCATTGGCTGAGTATCCGTTATGTTGCCAGAAACCAGGTGGCACATTATCTCACTTAATTCTATGATAATCACAAAGCATAGGAATCATCTCCTCGTTTTAAAGATTAAATGGTAAGTAATGTGTTCAAGGTCCTGGGGTTGATAGTGGCAGACCAGTGATTTGAACTCTGGTCAGCCTGATTTCAAAGTCTGTGTTCTTTCCTTTATATCCTATTGGCCCCTGGTCCACATGGCTCAGAGCTCCTTCCTCTGAAGCTAAGCAGTAAATGTTATGGGAATTAACTGGTTAAAGGAGAATAGCATAAAGCAGTCCTGGGGTGAGCAGTGTTTTGTTTCCTTGTCTGTGGAATGGAGCTTCTTGGGGTGCAGGTGAGGGGGAAAGCACTGACATGAGCCATCTGGACCCGGAGCTGGTTGGGAGCAGCGACGTCAGGACTTGCTGTCCATCCCTGCATCCTGAGAACGTGCCCATCTGCCCTGTGTGCAGGTGGCACCAATGCAGCAGTGAGGATGGTGATGGGAGCCTCCTGAACCTTGACTGAACCATCTGAGAAACTCCCTGAGTCTCAGCACCCACAGAGAGGAAACTGACTAAGGAAGGGCATATAGAAATCTTTTAATCTCTTGGTTATTCAGCATCTCACATTTCAAATGTCTAGGCGATATGGTCCTCTTTGCAATCTGTGGCCTGCCTGGTGGTGGTGACGTAAGCAACAGCATGCCACTGTGCAAAGAGGCCTGGATGAGACATTTCAGTGCAAGCCCAGCTGCCTTCTACTTGTGTGCACTTCGGTGCATTGCTTTGTCTCTCTTTATTTATTCAAATGTAAAATGGGGATGAGGAATTCTTCCCTACATTGTCAAGGGAGATATTTTTTGTAGAGGTATTTTGAAGGTTGTACAATGGTATAGACCAGCGGTTCTCAACCTGTGGGTCGCGACCCCTTTGGCGGTCGAACGACCCTTTCACAGGGGTCGCCTAAGACCATCCTGCATATCAGATATTTACATTACGATTCATAACAGTAGCAACATTACAGTTATGAAGTAGCAACGAAAATAATTTTATGGTTGGGTCACAACATGAGGAACTGTATTTCAAGGGCCAGAAGGTTGAGAACCACTGGTATAGACTTATAAGTATACTACTTCTAATAATATTTAACCATTTAATCCATCATTTAGTGACCATTTAGGATTTATCGTGTACCCGGCATTATTTTAGGCACTGAAGATACCAGGCTGAAAGAGAGCTGGAAAAGGTATATCTAGTCCCTGTTGGGGAAGAACTCAGATTTGAGTAAGGCTAGATACAATCTAAACAGGAAAATCATATACAATATCATTTCAAATAGTGATGAGGATTTGAGGCAAGAAAGTGACTATGGTGTAGGATAGAGCAGGGGGTGACAAACGGACGCCCCATGGGACCACATCTGGCCCTCCACCTGTTTCTAGACTGCCTGGAGCTAAGATTGATTTTTATATTTTTAAATGATTGAAATTAAAACACTCAAAAGGAGAAGAATGTTTCATGACACGTGAAATTAAATTAAATTCAAATTTTGGTGCCCATAATAAAGTTTTATTGGAACGAAGCCATGCCAACAGCACAGTTGAGTAGCTACAACAGAGATCATAAAATATTTACTGTTGGGCCCTTTACTGAGAGAGTTTGCTGATTCTTGTGACAGAGAGTGACGGTGGTATAATTTGACTAGGATGGGTCATCATTATTATTGTCATCATCATTATTATTTTATATCTTCTAGCTGAGTAACCCCTGATACACTACTTAACCCATTTTTGTCTCATTTGGACGAGATCAACTATAAATGCCGCTTCTGCCTGATTTTGTGACCCGTTGGTTGAACTACAGTCAAGTTCTCTCTGTCAGTCGTATTTGTTCACGTACTCAGGGCAAATTTTTTATCCTATCCAGGCTCTCTTTGCTGCCTAGCTGGATTTTTAGCACCCCTCATTCTGTTGTCAGATGGTGTGTGCCAGCAAATTATATTAGTCTAAGGAAAACATAATTATGAAGGTAAAAGCAATGCAACATAAGGTCATTTGCTGAACCAAGCATAATTTATACAGTATTTGGATCACCTGGATGAGACATTTCAGTGCAAGCCCAGCGCCTTCTTGTTTGGGATTTTCTGCCTCATGGTTTCCCCCACCCCCTGCCAGCCCTCCCTATCCCCCTCCCCCGCTCTGCCCATTAGAAAGCTAATCAGCAGCTGGTTGTGCCCGGGATGGGAGCAGTTTCTCAGATGGGCAGTTTGTAAAGGCCACCTGGTGACACCATCAGCCTGATGCCATCCATCAGAGTCAGTCCTGTGCAGCTGACTTCCCCCAGGATCGGGGTGAGCTTGACATAGATGTTGGAGCCTCTTCAGGCAGGTTCCTGGGGCGAGGGATAGGCAACATTTTATCTAAGAGGGAAACCATTAAAACCCAGAGAGAAGCTGAAAATAGCAAGAAGTTTATGAATTTCATGTGAAAATCTGGAGATGGAGCTCTCAGCCTTTGGGGTACAGTCTGATTTTACACTGTCAAAACTGCTCACGCACAACTTCTAATGAGTGATGAAAAAATTAACAGCAAGCAAAGCTGTTTTGTTCACATAAAAATTCTTAGTGTATTAATCCTCTCATGAAAACCTGCACAATCCCCATAGATAACATCACTGAAGGATCTTTACTCCTTCTGTTGTCCCATCTCCAACTCATTCTGTTTGCAGCACCAACATTGGCCTTCACAGTTCCCCTGGCTTTCTTCATTCTGTTCCTGCATACCGTCCGCTCTTTTCTTGAGGTCTTCTTCTTTTCACACAGTCCATGTCTGGCAAGTCTATGATTTAAAAAATATATATTTTTATTGATTTCAGAGAGGAAGGGAGAGGGAGAGAGAGATAGAAACATCAATGATGAGAGAGAATCATTAAATGGCTCCCTCCTGCAAGCCCCCTATTAGGGATTGAGCCCACAACCCATTCATATGCCCTTACCAGGAATCAAACCCTGACCTCCTGGTTCATTGGTCAGCATTCAACCCCTGAGCCATGCCAGCTGGGCTGGCAAGTCAGTGTTTGAATTCATTTTTTTGTGTGTAATATCCAAGGAATCAGAAGTTGCCTTATGGCCACCAAATTGGGTTCTGAATCCAATAATGTCATAATTTTGTACAGATTGGCTAGCTTTTCCTGAGTTTCTGTCTCAAATACTGTTACCTTCCCAGAGTGAAGGACTTCAGTGACCATTTGTTTCAGCTGAAGTAGTCTGTTGGTCATGAACTTCCTGGTTTGTATAGTCATTGTGTTGCTCATGATGGCACCGATCTTCAAGCAGCCAGGGTGGGAGAGAGGAGCAAAGCTATTGTTAAGTGTGTCCATCACAGTAGCACCAACACGCTCTGGGAAAACCTCACTACAGACATGTAAGTTATCTCCATTCAGTAAACCATCCTGGTGTTGGGTGCTCCTATGGATTTGAACACTTGCTTCTGTAAATTTCAGATCCCTCAGGAGTGTGTTACCCATGGATGAGGAGTCACCTGCTTGATTCAGGAGACAACAGACTACCGCTCACGGGCCAAGTTTGGCCCTGCGCGTGATGTGGTAAATAAAGTTTTATTGGAACACAGCATGCGCATTCCTTTATTTGTTGTCTACAGCTGCCTTTGCACTACTGTGGCAGAGCTGAGTAGTTGTGACCGAAACCATCTGACAGGCAAGCAGAAAACATTTGCTGTCTGGTACTTTTCAGGAAAAGAGTACCAACCTTTACTCTGGATTACCATTTTCTCAAGGACAGAGATGCTGTTTTCAGATATTTAAAGCCCAGTGTATAAGTAATGTCTGATGAGGACTAAGGAAAATATGAGAAGGACATCCATAGGGCTCTGGTATGTTAATTCCAGAGACTGAAAAATTCTGGTCCACAGAGCCTGAGAACACTTTCATAAATATATACTTGATCCCTTAGCCTCTAAGGCCATCCATTTATTCAACCTACTTAAAAGACATTTTTTCAGGGCAAGCTCCCCGTGTTTATCAGTGTTGTATTATCTCCATCATCCGATGTTTTGAGTGCTCCCTTTGATGAGCCCTGGGCAAGGATCCAAGAGCTTAACAATTTGAACATATAGGGATACTCTCATCTAAATAACCTGAATTGCTCTCATGTCCCCCAGGTATATGTATGTTTTCCTCCACATCTCAGAGAAGATGGAGAATACCCAGTAACCTGTTTCCTTGGAAACGATTTCAGATATACCCTCTTTGGCAATAGGAAATGGGTTCCGATGGGAGAACAATATTGATCTCAGTAAATACAATCTAGAATTTTATCCAAATACATTTAAAGAAAAACTGGGATAAATTCTTTTCAGTACTCATCTTGAAAACCTGAAAATGCAGCCTCAAATAGATCAGTTTTACTAGATTTTATTTGCATGTATTAGACTTTCTTTATTCTATGCTTTTCATACAGGACTTGTTTTTTAACTCTATGGCTATACCGACTGTCCCTCTATCCAACTGCCCATTTGTCACCCAAAGCTTTCTATATTTGGAGTAGGAACAGAAAAGGCAAAGAACTTGAAAGTGTTCTCAGTATAGTATCTTGTTAGAGTTACATAACTTCTGAGGGAAAAAGGCAGCACGGACACCAAAATGTAGACATCTCCTGACATGTTGTGTTGAGCTGGCCCTGGCCCCACAGCCACACTTCCCACAGATTGCCACTTCTAACCTTCCTTGTCCCAGGGTGGCTGAGATTTGGGGGCAGAGCCAAACATGTCTCTGCTGTGACTTAAGCTTGCAAAGGTGCCTGAAGACATCCTCACACAGAGCCTGATTCTTGCACCAGAGTTTCCATCAAAAGTGTCTGTTCTTACCTTAGCCTGTGTGGTTAGAGAGTCAGCCTATGCATGGAAGGGTTGTGGGTTCAATTCCCGGTCAAGGGCACATACCTGTGTTGCAGGTTCAATCCTAAGCCCCAGTCCAGGTGTGTGCAGGAGGCAACCAATTGATGGTTATCGCTCACATAAATGTTTCTCCTTCCCTCCCTCCTCCCTTCCTCCCTCCCTCCCTCCCATCCACCATCTCTTTAAAAAAGTCTCTGTTCTCATCTTCTCACTAAGAAAAGCCTTGCAGAAGAAATGCGTCACCAAACTTTGTGATTGATTCTGTGTGTTTCTCTTCTGAAAGCTGACTGATCGATTTCCTGAGGTTGGCATTATTGGCAGCTGCGTTTACACCTCAGGAAATGGTCTCATTCTTCCAGAGAAGCCTGCAAAGTGCAGGAATAGGTGCTAATGTGATTAGATCAGTGCTGAAGGTAGTAGTGGGTGTCAGGGGGCCAGGGATACTAACACACACAATCTGTTAGACGATGTGGTAAGAACTGAGGCCTGACTCAGCCTTCATGCTTTGTGAGCTGCCTGTTTTAATGCTGTTCTGCTTCTATCAAGACTTTCTCGTGCAGTGTGGGTCAGCCCTTGTTGGCCTGAGGATCATTCATTTATCCATTCACTCATTCATTCAACAAATGAGTAACCACATTTGCAAGGTGTGATTTTATGTGATATGAGATTTGATGTGAACTTTGAGTAATTGGTTGAAAGGGTGGGATCTACCCATAAAAGACAGCTTTTGCTTGATACTTGAAAAAATTGAGGTGCATAGTAAACTCCATCTCTTGAAGATTGAGCTGTCAAGGAACTGAGAATTTGGAAGATTTTTAGGATCATTGTATTCATTTCCTAAAGGCTGGAACAAAAATATCACATTAATTGTACCAATGAGAACATGGTGATAATCTTAAAGCATGGTAAAGAGGGTGGGAGGAGAGAGAGAGAGAGAGAGAGAGAGAGAGAGAGAGAGAAGCAACTGCTCATGAATACCAAACACAGTGTGCACTAAACATTTGGAATTGATGGAGGACATGAACAGCTCATCTGGTGGTGTGTCCTACAGAGGTCGCTGTTCCGAGAAACAGCGTGCGCAGAGGTTGGCCATGGGAAAGGGCAAAGTTCTGGGAATGAAAATTTGTTCTGGATTGTTGGGGGAATGAAACATATGAGGGTGATTATAGCAGGTAAAATAAGTTCTGGAGTCCAGTGATCAGGGTTTGGACTTCACCTCTTTGGAACTCTTTGGACAGGTAACTTAACCTCTCTGTCCCTGTTTATCTGTTCCATAGGGACATGAAATATAATATGGATCTGCCTGAAATAGTGGCTAGCACATATTAAGGGCTCAGTATGTATTTCTGGAAATAATGTTTGCATCAGTTGTAAAAAAATATCTTGTGGTATAAAACAGAGTTTAGTAACCTTTTTTCTTTAAAGGGCAATGTACTAAATATTTTAGGCTATGGGCTACCTGTGATCACTTTTGCTACTACTCAACTCTGTTGTTATAGCAGGGAAGCAGCCACAGGCAATACATAAACAAATGGGCCTGGGTGTGTTCCAATAAAACTTTATTTATAGAAGAAGGCTGTGGTCTGAATTTGGCCTACAGCCATAATTACTGAGCCCTATTTTATAATATGGAATTGTTCTGGAAATTATGTGTTTATATGTGTTGCATGTCTAAGTGTGGGGAATTCATTAACTTCCCCTACAGTAAACACTAAGGAAGAGATTGGCACAATTAGGTGTTAGAACTAAAAAGAGAAAGAAAGCTCTCTGAACAGAGTAGAGAAGTTATCAAAATGTGTGATTGTGTGTGTGTGTGTGTGTGTGTATGTGTTTGTGTAATATGTGTTTTTTAATTGGCAGAAGTGAGACAAATCCAAAGATTACTGAAATAGTGTAGAGATTATGAGAATTTAGGATAAGAGAGGACATTGGGAATAGAGAAGCAAGAACATAGGGGGCAATGTATTTAAATATTTTAGGATAACAGCCCAGTTTCTCCTAGGGGGATTGAAAGATGAACTGCTGGTTGAATGGGTTTGGGGAAGAGGCTACATTGAGGATAGGGTGAGTTAGTGGACTATCAAATAAGTTTTCTTGAGGTTAAGAAGAGAAAAAGTCCATAGATAGAAATGTCTATAGAAAGCATTACTGATCAGTAATGACTGATCCAGTTCCAGGGAATGATATAACAGTATGTGTATGTTCAAACATAGTTACTATCACTGATTTATGTATTAACATAAGACCAGAGATGCCTAGATACACTTGGAAGTTCTGGGGGTTGGGGAGAGAAAATTTAAAAATTTTAGTTCCAACCTATCAGTATCACAGACTCTTGAACAATATTTTGCAAATGCAAAAGCATGTTTCTACTGTGACGGTGTCAACTTTTAGTTAGTTAGAGGCCGTTTTAGTCCATTATCTGGAAGTCTGGTAGGAACTGAAGCTTGCCAAGGAAGTATCTTTATGTTGGGCCTTTAGTTGCAGCCAGAAGTTCTTTCTTTGTGTGACTAAGTGGAGAGAGGAAATAGCAAACAAGGAACATGACACTCAGACTGTATTTATTTACTCTAACGAAGAACTATGAAATAGCTCTGTTGACTTTGAGGGTACACATTTTACATAAATGCTATCACCATCTGTATGTGGGTGATCTCACTGATGCACCCACCCAGGATTTCCCTGGGCTCTTCATAAATTCTCATTTGGTGTGTTTTTCCCAGTAAGATAGCTGCTGTGTGTGTGTGTGTGTGTGTGTGTGTGTGTGTGTCTGCTGAAATAGTGTACATATTATGAGAACTTAGGATAAGATAAGACATTGGGAATGGAAAAGCAAGAACATTGGGGATAATGTGTTTTGATATTTTAGGATGACAGCCAAGTTTCTTCTTGGGGGATTAAAAGATGAACTACTGGATGAATGGGCTTGGGGAAGAGGCTGCATTGAGGACTCACACGCACGCGCAATGTGTCTCCAGCACCAGATTACAAAAATGACTTGCTGAAATGCACAATTCCAGCTGAGCTGGTACTGATCTTTTGATGTAGGTAGATTTCTGCTGATTTGTAGAAAGCGTCAAGTCCCCAACCCCCTGTGAAGTCACAGCTTACTTTTCCAGGCCAATTGTCTGGAGGTGAAGGTGCCATCTGGGACCTTCAAAAACATCTGGCTAATCAGTGCATGAAGGGGTTGAGTAGCCGGTGTTGATGGTGTGGGTAGTCACTCTCACTTGCCCAAGAATGAGTCAAAGGCAAGGTTCCAAATGAGACTTCAGCTCCTCACCCCATAGTTCATGTGTTACATCAGCATGTCCATTATCTTGCCTCTGCATCCGAAAACAAGGCCTGACCCTAATTACCATGACTTACCTATTACATATAGTGTCTAACCTTGGCAGTAACCCTCTGGGTGGCTGTTATTTGTATCCACCCTAAGTTTTGAGATGGAGGGTATATAGAAAGGTTGTTACACAGCTCATAAGTGGAAAGGCGGATGCAGACAGAGGTTAAGAGCCCAGACTCTTAACTAATTAGATAGGTTCCTGTTTCTTTCTCTTAACTTACATGTCATTAAAGAGCTACATTTCATTGTTCCTTGTTTTGAGAATGCATTATTTTAAAATTGGTATAATTTTACTGATCATATCCCAACTTAAGCAATTTCCTTTTACCTGAAAATAAACATTTTTCTAAAACATCCTCTATCTTGATTATATCACATCATTCAAAATAATGGAGAAAAATAGTCATATAGAGAGAACGAAGCTTTCTAAGGCAAATCATTATTGAAATGGGAGACATCTAGGCTTTGTGAGATGGATTGCATTAGCCTTGAAAGAAAGTTTCCCTTTCAAATAGCTCTTTCCAAACTCTGCCTTTTCAAATAGCAGAAATGAGAACCTTTATTGCCTTGTATTTATGCTTCCTTAACTTGCATGAAGTCATGTTTTGTTGAGTTTAATAAGACCTTGATTGCAGGTATCAGCACACAAACATTGACTGAAATGGGTTCCTTTTGGTAAAATGCAAGCTGTGTCAAATTCATGGAAAATGCAATTATGTTCTAATTTACTCAGTGTCACTGGCTTTAATTAAAGTAGATCATATTTCAATGAAGCAAATTTTTTAACGAAGGAAGTAGAAAACACAAGATGGAAATTTACAATTTTTCCTTGGAAAATTATTCCATAAAGTGGTTAATCTTTAGCTGCTATTTAAGAAAGTGTTAGGGCAAAGGTCAGCATCCCCAGCAGAGAGGCCCTTGGGACCCCTCACAGGCTGTGTTTTCTGCACAGGAGCCCCAGCAAAGCTGGATTTGAGGACTCATTGATGGCATCTCCATTCTTTGTCCTTTATCTCCAATTCTTTGTTTAAAAATATATTCTTATTGATTTCAGAGAGAAAGGGAGAGGGAGAGAGAGATAGAAACATCAATGATGAGAGAGAATCATTGATCAGCTGCCTCCTGCACACCCCACACTGGGGATTGAGCCTGCAACCCGGGCATGTGCTCTGACCGGGAATTGAACCGTGACCTCCTGGTTCATAGATCAGTGCTCAACCACTGAGTCACACCGATTGGGCTCTTTATCTCTAATTCTTCACCACCAACAAGCTCACCTATCTTTTCCACCTTGTGTTGTCAACTTCTTGAGTATATCAAAAGGTAAAGACTGAGTTATATAGACACGATACACTACCCTCATTTTTATTAGGTCAGTCACTTTAGGTACCTTAAGCTACCTGAAGCCTGAAAGTAGACAGGTTCAGGGTTGCTTTGACAATGTCTTCAAACACCCAGACTTTTTCCAACCATAGTTTATAGGCTTGGTCCATAGGTTTGGCTCCTCATGGTGGCAAAATGGCTGCTGTATCTGCAGGACTCTGATAGAGGTCAACACTGTTGGACAAGGGGGTGTATCCCCTGTGTGCATCTGCCAGGGGGAAATCCTTTCTGAGAATGTCTGGCTATCTCCCCCACACATCCCATTAGCCTGGATTGGGTCACAGGCCTGTGGCATGGGAGGAAGGCTTGCAGAGGGTTAGGGTGGGGGAGACAAATAGCCAGCAGGTTCTTCTGTCAAGGAAAGCATCTGTGGGAGGAAGATGAGGCCGAGAGAGAATGGTTTTTGGGTAAGCCAGCACCCAGGTCTGCCATGCCACTCAAAGCTCATCATTAGTTTGCATATGTTCACATAGGCATGGAATTATCTGACAAATGAATGTATGAGTCCAAATTCCTTGATATTGTTGGCTTTATAAATGTATCTGTCAGCTGAATTCATAAATAAGGGCATATGGAGTTCATAGAATGTAACTATAGTCACTTCTTTCAAGGGTTCCTTAAGCCTTTTCATTTTCTAATACTCAGTGTGAAATGGTTCAGAATACTGGTGAAAAGAATTGGAGACAGGTAGTTATCTATAACTAAAATTATGGTAGGCTGTAAGGGAGGAGGTTTGAAAGTTCCGGTCACGGGAGTACCGTGATGACAATTCTTAATGGTATCTCCAGTAGACCATTTAAAGTGCAACAATATATGCTAAACAAGGTTAAAATGTGGCAAAGACTGACTATGTTTTAATGTGCTATAAGGAAATTAAAAGCCTCTGGCACTCTATAAAACACTAGCCTATGGTTTTGACTGAAGTGCCCATTACCCGCAAAAGGTTTTAGTTAATCATTGTGCTGATAACACACTGGGTAATTGCTAAGTGGCCCGGCATTGCTGTGGAGGGCCCTTTTTAATTTCACTCTCTTTCTCAAACCAGACCGGAGTTTCTCTGTGCTTTCTTCATAATCATTTTAATTTGTCTAATAATTCCCTTTCACAGCTAAATTGACTGATTATAGTCAGTAGGCATTCATTCATTAAGAGTAATAGTTCAGTATAAGTTTGCTTAGCTAAACACTTGTAAATAATTGTTAATATAAATTCTGAGTTATGTGATTTAAGTCCACTGTTTTATCATTTGTGAGAAATAAAACATTGTTTCTGGAGAGCGATATTCAGATTTTCCCGACATACCATGGAAAACTCTCGCGTGACACACTGTGGTCTAACAAGGATGTGGTTAAATAGGAACACAAGAACATTAGCTCTTATTGAATCTTGTTCTCTCAGTTTAGAACTGATGGAATTGGGACTCACGGAGGATTTTGTTCCAACACTAAGAGTTACATGGAGATTAGGCAGAGTCCTTGGAACCAGCCACTTCTAATTACCTTCCACGCCCAGCGTGGGGCTATGGGCTTGGCAGTTTCAATGAATGTTTGCTGTTTGGGTGAATGGGTTATTTAAGGGTATATTTGTGTGTGAGGGTGTGGGGTGTGGTTTCTTCAGCTGTTGGGAAGTTAGGGCAATGATTTATGCGTCATATTGTGCATGAGTCTGTTGGCAAGTAGGACAAAGTAATTTCCTACCACTGACTTTGGATTTCAGGGCTTCGTTTTCATTTTTCTAAGGTGACCTTAAGGGCATAAACCTAGACTTATCTATTTAATCAGGTTGTTTGTAACTAGTGAAATGGTTGGTTCAGAAGAGGAGCCACTGACATTTGGCTTAATCGCTTTGGACCTGTTAATGTCCCATGTGCCTCAGTGATGGGCATCTTGAAGAAAACTAATAAATAAGTTGAGTATGCAGCGTGATTCAAATGCCAGCCCTGGAATTTTCCCACATGGTCCATCATGGCTAATGAAGGCATCGACTCTCTGGGGCTCATGGGGATCCAGAGGGTATGGCTTGGATTTTCTGGAAATGCTGACGGAAACCATTTCACAGTTGTGACTTAGTTTAAAAGTTAAACTCTGCTGCAGGAGCTGCTCTAGGAAATATTCATCTCTTAAGTGAGAGACAAACCATTGAACCCTGTGCCAAGTCTTGGATTAGAGTTAGAATTTCAGCTTCACTTATATTTATGTGACCTTAAACAAATCACATTTGTCTGTACCTTCTTTTATTAATCCATGTAATGGGAATAATAATTATTATTAATTTTACCCTCTTGGATGTTTATTGAAAATGAGACAATGCAGGTAAAATTTTGTGAACAGTATGATATTGTGTAAGTCTAATGAATTATTGTGAATAACTAGGGGAACCACACATCCATAAAAAAATGGGGAGGCAGCTTTTCATAGTAGGAGTGTTGATAGGCATCTAAGGAAACCTGTAACAGCTCTCATTTTGAATGGAGGTCCAGTGGGGTCTAATCGATTCTCCCATGGGCTATGGCAAAACTAAAAATTGGGGCCTCCACCTTTCCATGGCATATTCCTTCTTGATCACCAGGTTAAATTGATCAAAGAGAACCTATAAGGAAGTGTACTGACTATGAATATCCAGTATTTGGTCAACCTGATGTGAGGTCCCCTGGGAAATAGTAAGTTTTGCCCCAGCCCTGAAGTTGCTATTAGTCCATGAGGGAGATCAGATCCGCCCCTACGAGAGATAGTGATGGCGGTAATGAAGTCCATGCTGCACACTAAAGTACAGATGGCAGAGAAGCAAGGTGGTGTGAGAGAGAAAGTGCTGGAGCAGGAGCTCTCAGTTCTCAAACTCAAACTCTGGGCAAGTGGCTTAATTCTCTATGTTTGCTCCTAAGCATCACCTGGGACACTTGATAAATTCACACATTGGCTAACTTCTTTCTTATAAGAAATTCAGTAGGTCTGTTTTGTGTGGAAAATCGATTAAGCTCCCCCTCCCTCCCTCCTTTTCTCCCTCCTCCCTCCTTTTTCTCCACAAAGTTTCTAAGTAATCCCTGTTTGCAGGCATGTTTAGGAAACACTTATTTAATTGATATAATCCACCTGGGCCTATTTTCTTTCTGAAAGTTGAAGGGTTAAAGTAAACAGCAGAAATTTTCAACTTGTCTCCAGTATTGATCTGTTTTGAATATCGGTGTCTCTTCTTTGTGGAAACTGGCCCAAAGTTTTCCCCACCATGTTTGGCTGTGGGCTGTGGATATAGCCTGCACTCAATAAATATCTGCTTTATGAGTGAGTTAATTATAGATAGGTCATTATATGAATGTGATTAAATAGTTATAGTATAGGAACAGCTATAGCTATCCATGCAAAAGTGTGTGTGTGTGCATGTGTGTATAAGAGTATATAAAGAGATAATGCAGTACCTGCCCTTTGATGCTTTATAATGACCTTGAAGAGTGAAGACTCGCACACTAAGTGGTTGGCAGATGCAAGGAGAACATTTCTGTTCACTTCCTGGGGAGACTGTAGAGTCAGCTTATCAGCCACGGGTGTTTTCATCACCCAGGAAGGCAAAGCTCTTCACTGTGCCTCTGGAAACCAAACAAAAGCTAGCCAGCTTCAAACGAACCAGTCTCAGTTCTGCCATCTCTGAGTGTGGTATGGTGTGCGTCCCACTGCCACCTCCCTTCTGGGGACAAGGTCAGCTTGCTCTGGTCTAGTCTCCAGTCAACCCTTCATTGTGAAAAGAATAGGTAGTGGACCCCCACTTTCTGCTTAATTACTGGTTGTCACTTCCTTTACCTTCTATAAAAGCCTACCACTGGCCGTCACCACATTCGGTCCCCAGATGTTGCTATTTTTACTTGCTATTGTCTGTAGAATATGAAGGAACCAACTTATCCCTATAACATTCCTGAGAGAAAACAATGCAATGGAATAGGCAAGTGCTAAGCAGAGTGGAGGAAGACATATTTGAATTCAAAGAGGGTCAGAATGGGCAGCGGAAGTAAGGAAAGGGCAAGGAAGTACATGTAGAACTTGTCCTTGAAGGGGAGGGGTAGTGTTTGAGTTTTTACAGGCTTACAGATAAACACTCCATATAGAAGAAGCAGGGCTTGAAAAAAAGGCCTGAAGACATTAAGAAGACAAGATATTCAATGGGAGATTTTTAGAAGCTGATCTGGGCATTGTTGAACTACACTGGTACCTCTGAATGTCTACAGAATATGTTACTGAACAATGAGTTCCTCAAACCTGACTTTCTCATTTATTGTTCAGTATATATTGCCCTTGCTCTCCTTTCTTTCCTATTTTTATGACAAAAGTACTCATAATAGACCTTGCAAAGAGCTTTGAAGCCTGACAGTGAAACAAGCATTTGCGAAATAACCAGCCAGAGAAGAAAAAACAGGATTTCACAAGAATGCTTTTGAATTCCTCTTTTCGTTAGACATTTGCACAGGACTCACAGCAACAGGGGGCTTGTAATGATGGATGGCTTTTCTGTCACTCTAGTTAAATAAATAAATCATCAGAGGGAAACACAGATGGGTACAGAATCTCCACAGTCCAATCAGCTGAATTCAGGATGTGAAGTAGGCAAAAGTGGGTCCCAGGTTGGGCCCACTCATTGATATTGGAGCCCTGACCAAGGACCCAGCCCAACCCAGCAGTGACTTTGATGCTTCTTTGCATGCTGAGATAGGCAGTTTCCTGACAGGCTGGAAGATGAATAGAGGGCAGAGAAGCAGGCTCGGTGCTTTACACAGGTCCCACTGTCCTCTGCCTCTTACTTCCTTCCATTCAGGTATTTTAGGATTTTGTTTGGAACCAGTCACACTGTGAGAATAGGCCTGGTCCTTGGCAGGAAATATGTCACTGAGAGAAGTCTTGTTGAAATAGCATGTTCCATTTTGAGCCTTATGCCCCAGATCTATATCTATATTCTGTTTCCACATTCCCCAGTCTCTGCCTTCCATGTCTAATTAATATTAACCATAGCATCCAGTCCCGCACAAAGAGCTCATACACCATGTATCACTGAATCTTCAACACAACCAGAGATAGTATTGTCCTCATTTTGCCATTGAAGAGATTGAATTGTTGACCTTAAGTCAATTGCCCAAGCTCATGTGTCAGGAAAGAGATAGCCTTGAGAGTCAAGAAAGAATGTCTGGGGTCTGTACCTGAATATGACCCAGATATGAGTTCACATTCTTACAGCATATACTGTCCATTAAAGTACCAATTTCCCCCCATTATATAATATAGTAAATATTTTTTCTCATATATAGTATAAAGGGTTTCTTAAGACAATAGTGTTAGCTTTTTTACCCAAAGTTCTTGAGCACTGAACTCTATTGAATCCAAAAGACCTGGTCAGATTGTGAATATTCAAACTCGGTAGTTAAATGTATAGAGCTCCTGCCCTGGATGGTGTCGCTCAGAGTATAGAGCACTGGCCAGTGCACCCAAGGGTCCCAGGTTCAATTCCCGGTTAAGGGCATGCACCTGGGTTGCAGGCTAACTCTCGTCACATGCAGGAGGCAACTGAACCATGTGTCTCACATCGATGTTTCTCTTTCCTCTTCTCTCTCTTCTTTCCACTCTCTAAAAATCAAAGGAAACATATCCTCAAGTGAGGATTAACAACAACAACAAATGTATAGAGCTCCTATGTATTACTTGTCCCATGGGTTGACTGAAGTCCCCTGCTCCTCTTCCTCTGATTAAATAGGTGATTGTGAAGGTCCCTCAAAGGTCCCATCAAGCTTTGAACACCAGCACGAGAGGATTAGGAGCATGTCAAGGTCAGTGGTAGATTTGTGGAGGAAGTTGAGCAGAAGAATGCATAGACTTGGAAATCAAGTGGAGGAGCTAAGAGAGGAGCAGTGAGAAGGCAGAGGTGAAAATTAGCATGACCTGTTGAAGGGACAATCAGTGCTGATTTGCAAGCTCTGAAGAGAATACTAGTACCATTTCATATGTTTAACAGAATGGTTTTGGAAAAAAAACAGCAGTGAACCATTTTGGATGAGAACCAAATGCACATTTTGTCCGAAATGATTGAAGTAGAGCAAATCTGGGGCATCAGTATTTTAGAATTTCAGATCTGGTGTCATTTGGCTCACGTGGCATCCTACAGTAGAGGAAGATGAAATGTCAAGAGGGAATTGAGCTGTCCGGTTTCATTCAGGATGACAAGGCTGAGCTAAGTCCCCACTCTCAATCCACTGGCTCCCCTGCACCACAGTGCCCTCCCCACATGGACTCAGAGCAGCATTGATAGTGTCCTTGCTCTGGGCACCCACAGAAATGGAAGGTGAGTACGACTGTCCCTAATGCAAAGATATAAATGAGCCTGTAGACGGCTCTTAGTAAAGGTAGGTCAGTTTTACCAAATCATTTCCCAGCCTACACGAAGGTTAGGAACTCATGGGGCTCACCTTTGTCTATTGCAGGAGAGACAATGGTGAGGCTCATGTGTAGCCTCCGTCATCCTGTGCATAGAACAGGTGTCGCTGTCTAGACATTCCGTTTCCCATATTAGCCCTGGGTGGTGAAAGAATGCTTCTAATTAGAGCCCTCAGGAAGCTGGCTTCATTCCATTGGAGTTGGCAGGTGAGATGTAACCCATTTGCCATTTCTGCACTAGAGCCTGATGCGGAAGTTGGAAATATCTACCTGATATTTTACCTATATATTCTTTCTCATGTGTGTCACCATCCCCAAGCTCTGCCACCTGCCACCTAGGGAATCTCCATGAACAGCAAAGTGAAACCCACACACAGGCCCACGGTACCCCACAGGATGGAAGAGGAAGGCCGTCACACACCTATAAAACGGGAAGCCAAAAACAGCTGCTTCTCTTCTGCAGAAAATAACAGCAGTGACTGTAAAATGCTCAGCACTATGACTTCTCCACAGCAAGCATCTAAACGTATTAGCTCCCCCTTGTCTGGCCAGATACAGCAATTTCCCATCTTTCTGTTTAGACGTATGCCCTGTGTAGTGTTGTGCTGCTTCTGCTTCAGTCTTTTGGCCTTAATTTTGACGTTTATTCTTTGTTGTTTTCTTTTCTCTCTTTTGTTTGTTTGTTTTGGAGAAGAAGGTTGTAATCCTTTTTACATGAGGCAGGCATAAAATTTGCAAGGACATAGATGCAAATCCTGGTGTCTGATCAATAATGCGAGTGCAGCATTTCAGGAATGTTTGATTGGGTGGGTGGTGATATGGATAGAAGCTTTTAAAAAGTTCATCTCTTTATTACTGTTTGTCTCCTTTATCCTGATGAATTCTTTCCATACCTGTGCATAAAGCAAAGTCCAAGAGGAATCTTGATAGTGAGATCCCCTCTTCTTTCCTTCTTTTGGCCTTTCTGGCTTCTTTTGTTTCCTAATCCCTTCCCTCCTCTGCCATATTCATTCATTCATTCATTCATTCATCAATCATCCTCTCCCTCCCTCCTCTTACTCTTTTTCAGTTTTTCTTCTTTCTTCCCTTCATTCTATTTCACTGTCTCTTCTCCTTTCTTCATTCCTTCTTCCTCAACCTCCCCTGCCTGCAACCTCAGGGTGGGGTCCTGTGGTACCTACCATTTCTCTCAGTGCTCGAGTAAATCAACATATAAACTCTTCCTATGGTCTGTCCTTCCTCTTCTTCTAGCTCTCACATTTAAATCTAAGAGAGAGACTTGCAAAGAGAGATAATGGATTGCTTAAGGAAGTCAAAAAAGCTTCATGAAGCAGGAGATATAGGACCTGTTCTGTATTTCCTTCACTCATATCCTTAAATGCGGGCTCCTAGTCACAGGTGGGGTGTTTCTATGATTCGTCAGTTACTGTCCATGTCCTCTTCTGATCAAAGCCAGAAAACATTCTTTCAGAAAACTGAAATGCCAACTAGATTCTATTCTTTGACAAGGCTTATGTAATATTTACATTGTAATTCAGGGAGCTCTGGGGCTATCTGTCCCAAATTCAACATTATAGCCAGTCTTTTTACCATTACTGCTCAGCACTTTAGATCAAAAAGCTCTTTTTTATCTTTATAGGAGGCTGCATATGTGTGTATTAGCTCCTTAGCTCACTGTGTGTTTGGAAGGGGAGAGAGAGATGAAGAGAAGGAGGAGGAGAGAGGAGGGGCTCTAGCTATGCCTTTTGGAGCAGGGAGAGATACCTTCAGGACTGGTTATGGAAGCTGACATGGAAGTGGCTAGCACTATGGGCTAGCCAGCATAATGGAATGAATATCTGTGCAGGCAGTTTTATAACCAAGCTTATATACATGAAGGATTATTTGGAAGAGATTCAACAGAGAATGTTTAAATATTGGACTCTGTCTCCCATCCCGTTCTTCCTGCCCCTGAAGAACAAGAATAGACAATAAGGTAGAAGCCCATGCCTGTAAATTAGCAGCTGAGATGGTTCCCTGCCTGAGTGATTTTAAAAGGAGATTGCACTTGAGGGAGACAGAGTCAAGACATTAATGCCAAATGTGTCATTTTGACCATTTACTGAAATGCAACTCTCTGGAACTATAGGCTATCAATTAGTGTGGGATTTGCTAGGATCATTAGCCTAAGAGAGGGACATTTTTATTGGGAGCAAGGGAGCAGCTATTCTTGGCTTCGTATGGCGTCTGTGGGAGAGTACTTATTGGTCAAAAATCTCTGAAGTCATTGACTTCCGAAAATGTCAATTATACGCAGTGGTATGTTTTGCAAAGTCTTGGAACCAGGCAACTGTCATAGTTTTCTTTGCTCGATGGTTTTGAATATAATATGCTGATGAAAGTAGCCATATTCTTCTCTAGGGCAATGATCAAAATGATAGGTTTTGGGTGGAAGGAAGAAATTTGCGAAGGTACAGAAAAAAAATTAAACCTCGGGGTGTCAGCTACTGATATGGTTGGGTTTGAAGTGTGTTTGAGGATGCAAATGCTACGGCAAGTTAGGCTGTGAAAACACAAGCCTGGTGCTTTAGAGGCAAAAAGAGATTTAATTGCAGTGGCCCCAGACGTGTGTCTACTCATTTGAGTGCCTGGTGTTAGACTGTTCTCAGCTTGGTACAGTGAAAGGCGCTCAGCCCTGGGAGTCAGCAAGGCTGAGGTCTGCAGGAGGATCATCAGAGCCGGCCTGTGTAAGCTCAGTGGTCCCTCCCTCCCTGTGCCAAAGCTTCCCAATGAATAACATCAAGATAATGATGCCTGCCCCTCTGCCACACCGGGGTGTTTTAAAGCAATGCAAGTTAAGAGAAGGAAAGATAATGGGTTGAATTTGAAGTTTGTACATGGGTGTGTAACTCGGAGCCAATTCAGAGCATTAGAAATGTTATAGCAAATGGTGCCAACAGAACCCACAAAGATCAGGAGTCCAAGAACCAGGAACACCCTGCCAAGTACAAATGGTTTCCTTTTCCTATGTTCTGTTGCTATACGCTCGGGCAGCGCTGAGGCTATGTCTCTGTAATTTATCTGTCCCTGCCGTATGGCTCCGGAAGTGCTCTTGCAGAAGTACTGATCCATGGCTAGTGTAGTTTTGGACACAAGGGCCAGGCCTAGGAGTCATCACCAAGCTATTTTCATGTGGAAAAGGAGAGTATCTCAAAGCCCACTCACCTTCGGTACTTCTCCTGGGAATTGCCTACAAGTGGAAGTAGATGTCCCAAACTGTTCTTTAATCTAATCCATGAATTGGGGATGTTTGGGGCAATTGTACACAGAATAAACAACATCACATGATCTATGCTAAAAACAAAGTGTGGATCTTCTAGGACTAGGTGTTGCCACTTCATATCAAGGTGCACTACAAGATAGGATTGAATGCACAGGAGGTTTGGGGAGACACACCTGTAAATAATAGCAGGTGAAGTTTGGAAGAGCCTCAGACCGTGAAACGCATCTGACTTCTATGGATGGACAAAGAGAAGAAAGGGAGATTGCAAAGGAAAAGGTGTGACTTTCCGTGCGGTTCTGAGAAAGTCTCAGACAGGCTTATGTGGAGTGCCTGAGCAAAGTCCATTCGTGGAGTCTGCACTGGGCAGAAATGACCTGGCTCTACCATCTCCACCATGCCCAGTGGCTAATGGTAAATGCCATGGTGTCTTCAAAGGAGTGGCAGCTGGAGGTTGTCAATCAACATTGCTGCTTACAGCAGGTTCTCCTCAAGAGAGATATGAGTAGGGCACTTCCATAGTCACCCTAGATATTACTGCCACCTCCCATCCTGCACCCCTGGGCCCTATGCAGTCACATCCACACACCTCTAGTGCCCTTGCTATGTGCCCAGGCTACCTACCACTACTTCAGTTACCCAATCAACCTAGTATTCACCAAATACTCTAGGCACCGATCATTGGATTTTTGCTAGATACCAGGCACTATGCTAACTAACCATGGGTATCAGTACATTTCATCCTTACGACAGTCCTCTGGTGGAACTACGGAGAAAATCTTCATTTTGCAGATGAAACTCACGGGCTAAATAATGCCTTCAATGCCACATAGCTGTAAGTGGTGGTACTTTCACTCAAACCTGGTCAGCCTGGTCACTTGACTACTTGTTGCTTTTCCACCCATCAGTGCACAGCGCCCGAGCACCTCTAGTAGCTGAGCCCTAGACGAGGTGCTGGGGATTTTGTGATTCTCACATAGACCGTTGCTTTCAAGAACCTCATTCAGGAGGTAGCACTGAGATCTAAATAAAAACAAATTATGATATAGCTTAGTAAGAGAAATGCCTAGAAGATTGAGATAAACTAGAACTCACTCTTGAATGATGAGAGATTACCGATTTGAAACAAAGGAGAGAAATCTGCATAGACCAAGGAGCATTTGTCAACTCCCAATCTTGCCAGAGAGAACCTGTGGCCCTTTTATTTTTTCAGCTCTCCATTCAGTGCCCTAGTCATGCTCTGCTGTTTTTAGATGAGATGGAAAGCCTATGTTTATTAAAATAGCCATTTAAAACCATTACATTACTTGGAGATCAGTTACAAGGTGTAATTTAAGTAATTACTACAAATAAAGTCCTGGCATTTCTGAAGGTTTTACTATTTCTATAAATTGGAACACATTCAAGGTGATTCCATTATAGATCAGGCTGTCATATAGTCCAACTATTTTCATGAGGGGGAGAGAGATTGAGTTACAACTAGTACTTCTAGGAGTTGCAGTGTGAGTGTCTCCCATTCCTACTTGAATAACATCTGCCATGTACATATCAGTGGGATAAAATGTGTGAAAAATCACTGTAGTTAAAGAGTTAAAAGTCACGTATACGCAGAGCATGCATGTAAAAATAGAAAAATAGTAACTGGAAAAGGGAATACAGTCAACCCATGATGGCAGTTGTCTCTTCATGAATGAGGGAGAGGGGACCAGGACCTAGAATAAGGAGAGAGAGAACTTTAACTCTAAACAAGTATATTAGCAAATTCTGATTTGGGACCCAAGTTTGTTATGTTATTTCTTATATTTATTATATTCTTCAGTTTTCCAATATAAAATTTATTTTTAAAATATTAATGGGGAAAAAAAGAATGCATGAAACCACATTAGTAGGGGGTGAAAATGAGGTACCCAAGACTGGGCCAATTGTGGGGAAATGGGCCAATTCTCCTTGTGACTAAAAGATAATAATGATGACTCTATCCATGAAAGAAAATTTCATAGAGCTATTCAAAAAAAGAGTATATTAAAAATTGCTGAAATCTGAACAAAGTATTAATTCAGTATATTATATTGTACCAAAGACAATTTCCTGGTTTTGACAATGTACTGTGGTCATGTCAGATGTTCTCACAGAGGGAGCAGGTGAAGGGTACACAGGAACTCACTGTACTATTTTTTGTAACTTCTTGTTGGTTTAATATTATTTCATAAGAAAACAGTTTAAAATGGTAATGATGGGATAGAACACTGTTTTCAAGATATTCCTGTTCTCACAGAGGGTATTTGTCATCACCACACCTTTGCTAAAGACCAGGGCTCTGTAATAATGAGAAACTAGACACGGGTAGGGTCTTTAGGACAGCCTCCCAATCATTGTCTCTAATTCTAAGGCACATATACTAGTAGTATGTGCAGTCTCTCACTTGTTCTTATACTTAAATCTTTATGAGTAGTCCTTCCAACAGATACCTTGTGCAGCTCATTAAAAAGAAAGTTCTCGTGCATTTAATTTGATTTTCTGAATTACTGATATGTCTGCTATTTGTTGTTTGTGGAAGAGAAGAAGGCTTGGCATTTGCTATTAGCTGGAGCAATTTGTAGGAAAAAGAATACACAGATTGCTACTGATGGCTTCATGCTGCCAGCTTTATGTGAAAAGCCAGGGTTGTCCCTGCATATTGATGGCGCTGGAGGTCTCTCATAATCAGGGCTTTAGAGAGTGGGAGGGACAAGTCTGGCCCCCACCTGTTTCAAGATTCCTTTCATGGTTCCCTCTAGATTAACCCCAGTTAAAATGTAAATGGTACCTAGGGAATACTAATCGATTCATTAATACATATTTATTATATGCTAGCCAAGAGTAAAGTCTGGAAGCAATCTAACTCCCTCCTGGGATGGGAAATGTTAAGATCTTATCATGATCACTGCCTTATCATGAATTAATTCTTTAAATCCATTTCAAGTAACAGCAACTATTAGCAGCACAAGATACCCAGGAGAATAAAGATGAGAGCTGAGATCAGAACCCTTGTGGATACATGTTTTGGTGGGAGTAGAGATAAGATTGGCAGAATGTTGCCCTAGCCAGTTTGGCTCAGTAGATAGAGTGTCGGCCTGCAGACTGAAGGGTCCTGGGTTTGATTCAGGTCAAGGGCACATACCCAGGTTGCAGGCTTGATCCCCACTAGGGGGCTTGCAGGAGGCAGCCAAGCAGTGATTCTCTCTCATCAATGATGTTTCTATCTCTCTCTCTCTCCCCCTTCCTCTCTGAAATCAATAAAAATATATTTTAAAAAAAGATTGGCAGAATGTTGCTAATTATTGGGGCTTAATGATAAGTACATGGGGATCCATTTTTATGATATCACTAGAGGCCCGGTGCACAAAAATTGGTGCAATTGGGGGGGGGGGGGGGG